>NC_073408.1:12242030-12532030 GCF_028641065.1 Leucoraja erinaceus
TTAATATAGGAGAAATGTCACTTTTATTCTCATTAAGGGCAATTTTAGAGGGGCTGCTTGATATTACATTTGATAAATGCTCCCTCAATGTCAAATCCTTCTGACACCACTTTCAGTTTTCACCTTTTAGAAAAAGATAAGCAAAGAAAACAATTTAGTGCTTGTTGAAGATTACATTTTGTAGTGATTACATTTTTTTTAATTCATAAGTATTGTCCCTTTGGTTTCTTTTTGTCAAATTTGTAATGTTCGATTTAATAATTTAAATGTCACCCTATTTAAGTCACTATTCTGAATGGGTGAAAAGGACATGTTTTTCTGTTGCAAAAAGAGATTAGTTATTATTTTAAGGCTGATTGTAGTACTTTCAGAATATTCACCTTTAGCGGTAGGGCAGGTGGCACAGATAATTGATTTTTACATTTTCCTGTACAATGACAAAAATAGCAATGATTTTCAGCAGAAGTTTTTTTTAAGCGTTGGCGATAAGATATAAATTTCCACCTACATATTTAATTTTCAAACACCTTTTCTTGCAGCATGATAGGCGGATTTAAGAAGAACATATTTTTCAGGTTGACTCTTGTTCATGATTAAGTCATTGGCTAAGTACATTGTTAAAATAAAATTCTAATACGTAGAAGAATTCACTCATCTCAAAAGTGCACAATAAAATCAATATTTGAAATCCCATTGTGTGGATATTAACGTACAAAGAAATGCCTTTGCCATTATTAACAGAAGGATTAGTCCCTAATGTTCCCGCTTCTTACGCCATCAGTCCAATGTAAGGTCCTGACCCAAAAAGTCATCTGTCCATTCCCTCCACTGATGTTGTGATTTTTAAACCCCTAATTAGCTGCTGCTAGGGTAGGCAGCTAGTGAATGATTAATTAGAATGTAAAAAGATTAATCTAATTTGAAAGAAAAATCTGGCATTTTATATGTAAGTTGAATAGCAATGTAAGTAAGTTTAATTCTCAACAGCAACGTTGGACAAACTGAGGAGATTGGGGGATAGTGTGGAATTTTGGGTTCTTAAGCTGAAATATTATAAAAGGATACAAACTGCTGGAGTAATTCAGCAGGTCAAGTGGCAACTCTGGAGAACATGGTCAGATGATGTGTCTGATCAAGGCCCTTCTTCAAAGGTCTCGGCCCAAAACGTCTTCTGGAGATCCTGCTTGACCTGTTGAGTTACTCTAGCACTTTGTGTACTTTTGCATATTAACCTGCCTCTGCAGTTCTTTGTTTGTGTATACAAGCAAGACTATATTCCGTCTATATTAAGATTATATAACACTATGCATGATTCCACATGATTCCACAGAGTACAGATAAAGGGTACAAAATGTAGTGCAAGATAAAGTCTGATTAAAGATAGTTCAAAGGCTTCCAATGAGGTAGATGGGAGGTCAGGACCGTTCTCTAGCTGATGAGAGGATTGCCTGATTACAGCTGGGAAGAAACTGTTCCTGAATTTAATCAACTTTTAATTCAGATTGAATCACTCCACCGTTGGTGCAATAACTTCAGCTGCCACAGACCTACACCCTGTAACCGTGTATCAGCTGTGCTTTGGTTGGTGTCATTTCACATTTAAATAGAAAAGGCACCATGGCTCTCTGATGGAGCACATTGGCCAATGCACTGGTGTAAAATGCTCTACATTGTCACAGGTGCTGTCTTGCAGCTGAGACATCAAACCAGGACGCATCTTCTCTCCCACATCATTGTAAAAGGCCCCATGCTACTATTTTGAGGAGGGTAAGGAGAGGTTATTTCAATGCTTGGTCATATCCCACTATGAGCATCACTGATAAGTGAGTTTATCTGGTCAAGGCCACTATACAATTATATTGGGGCAGACCACAGTGTCACAGCAAGAAGCACCGCTACCTTATATCTTCAGTGACCTAGGTTCTGCCATGATGTCCAGTGACATCCATATGGAGTTTTTGCACATTCGCCTGCCGGCTTTCTCCAAAGTGAGTACGAGTAGAATAAAACGAGATTTGTGTAGATGGCTACTATACACTAGTCAGTATGGACCCAAAATCATGTTGAATGAATCTGAAGAAGCATCTCGACTCGAAACATCATCCATCCATGTTCACCAGGGATGTTGCTGACCTACTGAGTTACTCCAGTACTTTGTGTCCTTTTAAATGACTTAGACTAGTTTTTGATGGCTTTCTTGCATCACAATTAAATGTATGCAAAACAAATATTGCATTGGCTGCAGCTTAAAATAGTTCAGCAGTTGTAAAATCACTGTAATAGTTTCTTTTGAACACTCCTTGCCCTCCATTCTCTTTATATTTAAGAAATGGTTCCTAGAATCCACATCATTATCATCTGCTGTTTATCCATTTGTAACTAAATGTTAATATGTATTTAAGCTCAATGCTTTTAAAACAGTGGAATTGATAGTAGACTTTAGGAGAGCTCCCCCCTCCCCTCCCGCCACTCACCATCAACAACATCACAGTCACATCTGTGGAGTAATTTAAGTTCCTTGGAACCATCATCTCCAGGGACTTTAAATGGGAAGCCACCATCGACTCCACAGTCAAAAAGCCCCAACAGAGGATTTACTTCCTGCGGCAGCTGAGGACACACAATCTGCCACAGGCAATGATGGTCCAGTTTTATACTGCCATCATATTGTCTGTCCTCACCTTCTCTTTCATGGTCTGGTTTGGCTCAGCCACCAAGCAAGACATTCGGAGGCTTTAGCACATTGTTCGATCAGCCGATAAGGTTGGTGGCTTCAACCCTCCCCCCCCCCATTGACGAACTGTACACTGCAAGGGCCAGGAAGCGAGCGGGTAAGATCATCTCTGACCCCTCTCACCCTGGCCACAAACTCTTTGAAGCACTTACCTCTGCAAGGTGACTCTGGACTGTCAAAGCTTCCACAGCCAGACATAAAAACAGCTTTTTTTCTACGAGCAGAAGCTCTACTCAACAACCAAAAGTCTGTAGCCTCCTTTTCTCTGGTATTTTATTTCATTCTTCACATGCTTCAATTATAATGTTTTTTTCTTAATTGTTTATAGTATATCGTGTTGTTAGTTGCGAGCAAAGTACCAAAGCAAATTATTTGTATGTACGGTTTACATACTTGGCTAATAAAATGTATTCAATTTAATTCAATTCAATTAATATTCTTATAGAATGCTTTAATTCCATTAAAGATATGATATATATGCAAATTGTTCTGGGGATGTTATTATATCCAAAATAGCAGGTTCCATTGTTTACAGTAATACTCTTTACAATTGAAAAATAATTTTGATGTGGGAAGGGTTTTAAAATATACCAGAAGAGTATAAATAGGGAAAGTAATTATTTGAGGTAACATATCTGCATTAGTCCATACTAATAAAAACAATGGGGATAAAACTTTAGTGACTATTATATTTGTGGAAATGCTAAACATTTTAATCTTTCTCATAATTTTAGTTTTTGAGTAGATTACAGTTTAGGATTTTAAAGCAGTAAGTATTTACGTAACAAAGGATCATGCCACTGTATCAAACTGAAATACAGTTTGTGAAATACAGTAAAGCCCCTGTCCCACATTCACGACCTAATTGGCGACCTCTGCCAACAAATTTGCCCTTGACTCATACTCGCAGCATGGCCACCACGAGGTCTTAGGAGGCCATAGGAGGTCTTCGTAACTCTTCCTCATGCTGGTGAGTGGTCTCCGCATACACGTGGCCTCAAGTAGGTCGCGGCCTTTTATCCAGCCAGATAAGAAATGCCCACGAGTAAAAAAAGGTCGGCATGGAAAAAAATGATGCCTTTTACTAGTAGGAAGGTCGTAGTAGGTCATGATGGTAGTCGTGGGTCGGTAACTGGCCCAAGAAAAAAAATTGCAAACGTTACATCATTTTATCATGTGATCATTTTCCACTCGTAGCTGGTCGTAGCTGGACTTAGGTGTGGAAGACTGAGGTGGAGGGGGGGTCATAGGAGGTTGTAGACATCGTAGGAGGTCGTAGGAGGTCTTTTACTTCGGCGAGTCAACACGACCTTGACATTTTTTTCAACTCATCTAGGGTCTTCTAAACTCATGGATTAGGTCGTCCAAGTGGGACAGGCCCTTAAGTCTTCCAGATAACATGCTGCCTTGCACAGTTCAGTACAGACCGACAGTGTAGAATTTGATATATTGTATTGTAGTTTAAAATATTAGGCTCAAATGCTATCTCCTCATCGTCAGAGGCATGGTATGAGGTGAAAAGCTCCCAGAAGAGGGGCAGTATGGTGGTGCAGCGGTAGTGTTGCTGTCTTACTGCACTTACAGTGCTGGAGACCCGGGTTCGATCCCGACTACGGTGTATGTAACCCCCTGACCACACGCGTTTGCTCCAAGATCTTCGATTGCCTCCCACAGTCCAAAGACGTATAGGTTTATAGGTTAATTGGCTTGGTATACAATGTAAATTGTCCCTTGTGTGTGTGTAGGACAGTGTTAATGTGCAGGAATCGCTGGTCGGTGCCAACTTGGAGGGCATGAGAAGGCAGGAACGGGGTACTGATTGTGGATGATCAGCCATGAACACAGTGAATGGCGGTGCTGGCTCGAAGGGTCGAATGGCCTAGTCCTGCACCTATTGTCTATTCTTTCCAGGCAGTATCTCTAAACTAAACTAAAGAGACTTCCGAGCATGTTTATGAGTGTGAAGCAACAACGACATAATTTTTTAAACAGTATGAGAAGTTTTTCTAGTGGTCAGCAGGAAAATGTAGAGTGCATGCCACATGAGCTAAAGTGGGAATACAGAAGGCAGCTGAAGACAGAAGGTACTGACAACACACTGCCTGCATGTTTTAGAGGTCACCCCTGGACATCTCCATTGAATGCAGCATTATCAACCCCACAGCAGGCCAGTACAGGAGCATGTCTATTATTTTCTACTCAGAGCAGCTGGAGTGATGCACTGAATCAAGATTTTGTACTCAAACTCACTGGGACTAAAATTTTAGTCACTAAATGTTCCAGTCTGGAAAAGCCCAGATGCACTGAGATATTACGAAGCCACAACTGAGTTATTGTTGCAATTATGATGAATTATGCCCTGTCCAGTTCCATTAAGAATCAACCTACCTTTACTGTAATCAACTTAATTTTACTTAACCTTTCGTGGCATTGACCGTATCCTTGCAATTCCAGTTTAATAAAGTAGCGTTGGTAATACGTCTCTGTCCACTGCAGACTGTAATCCTTTGGGAAGAATGAAGTTGCATTTCACTCACTGGAGCACTATGACCCTAATGTCGATTGATATGCATGGCTAACAATCAATATCATGTGGTGGGATGTGTGTGGGCCATTCCCAAGGTGAAGCAATTAAGGCACAGTAAATCTTAGACACGAAGGTTAGAACTTCATCCAGTTTACCTGCGACTTGTTATTAATAAAAATGGAAAGATTCACTTGCTGCTCTTAGTTATGGATCATATTCAACAATTTCCCATTTAAGGGCCTGTCCCACTTACGAGACTTTTTTGGCGACTGCCGGTACCCGTCATAAGTCGTTACAGGTCGCCGAAAATTTTCAACATGTTGAAAATCCAGCGGCGACCAGAAAAAGGTACGACTCTTTGGGCGACTACTCACGACCGTACAGGCTTCACTCCGCGATATGTCGCCAGGGTGTCGTCTGTATGGTCGCGAGTAGTCTCCTAGTCACCCAAAGAGCCGTAGCGTCTTTCTGGTCACCGCTGAATTTTCAATATGGGTGACGGCAGTCGCCGAAAAAGTCGCGTAAGTGGGACTGGCCCTTTAATGTGCTTTACACAGTTTAGTGGGACTGAGCGTTTATTGAAAACAATATATAAATTGCAATAATAAAGTCTTTAATGAACACCCGTACTAATCAAGAATCTATCTATCTACATATGCCTTAAAAAATATCCATTGAATTAGCATCCACAGCCTTCTGTGGCAATGAATTCCACAGATTCACCACCCTCTGACCAAAGAAATTCGACCTCATCTCCTTCCTAAAGGAATGATCTTTAATTCTGTGGCTATGACCTCTGGCCCTAGACTCTCCCAGTAGTGGAAACATCCTCTCCACATCCACTTTATCCAGGCCTTTCACTATTCTCAAGGTTAAATCTTTGAAATTGCTGCATAGGAGAAGGTATTTTGGAACTCTTCTTTCTATTTGGTACAGTACATTTTGCAAGATGGAAGACAGTACAACACACTTTTAATGGAGTGACTCAGATCACAGAAACATGTCGAATAGTAAAGATTCTCGAGAGGTTTATTTCCTGAAGGACATCTCCTTAGTGTGCCTGCCCCACACTTCTGTAGCTGAAATGATTTGCTCCAATCAGCCCTGAAACTAGAAATATTTGTAAGACATTTTATTTACATAAATTAAGATAAACCTCTAGTTTTACTGTCCCTTCCATTTCCTTCCCTTTCTCTATGTGGCCATTCCTTTGTTATTCCCATACTATTTGATTATCGCATGTTCTTTCCCCCTTCTCTGTTTATCTAAATAATGTTTGATTTTAGCTTTATGGAAACGTTTGGCCTGAACTCATGCCTCCCATTATCGCCATGTGGTACTAAGTGACAGCAATATTAGCAAAAAACCCCTTTCATTAGGGCGGTATAGTGGCATAGCTGGTAGAGCTACTGCCTCACAACGTCAGAGACCCGTGTTCATTCCTGACCTCAGGTGCTGTCTGTACAAAGTTTGCACCTTCTCCCTGTGACTGCATGGTCATCCTCCAGTTGCTTATTTTAATTGACCTCTATAATTTTCCCCCAGCGGGTAGGGAATGGATGGGAAAGTGGGATAATATGTAACTAGTCTGAACGAGTGATCGATGGTCGGAGTGGGCTCAGTGGGCTGAGACCCTTTTTCCATACAGTATCTCTAAACTAAACTAGACTAGACTAAATGAAAGCGGTGGTCTCTTTACAAATTGACAACATGTATGCTTGTGTTTTACAATGAAGAAATTGCTAGCTGGTATTTGGAAATGTTCAGAATTGCTTATATTAGTAATTTAATGAGATTGTTTTGTTTGACTCTTCAGCTCCCCCTACATTCACGGAAACTCCTCCCGTCTATGTGAGAGCCAAGGAAGGAAGCAGCATCACCCTCACATGCACAGCATTCGGGAACCCCAAACCTGTTGTGAGCTGGCTGCGAGACAATGTGTTGCTTGAGACCACTCGGAAATACACGGTAAGACTTCAAAAGGAACATGGCTCCATGCCTCTATTTTTTTTTTGTTCCAAGCAAAAAGGCTCCATAAATAATGACTGTTTGGAAATGTACTGCCTTCTTGGTCTCTAATAATCTCTCCTTGTTGTATTAGCATTCTGGGTTCTTGTGTCATACAGTTGAGGTTTGCAGTAACTTTACACATTCTGCTTCTTTGTGGATGAGCATTTCTTCAGATTGAGGATGACTTGTTTATACTCTGGCCTCCTGTATACTGACGAGGTTGATGGAGCCAATATGGAAACTGCTGACAGGAGAGAGGAAATATCTGTCGGGGTGGGAAGATTGTGTGATGATGCACTCTGAGCAGGACTTCTTTGGGTTCCTGATTCATGATCATGAGGTTCTCAAGACCATCCCAAATGGTTCTTCTCCATTTTGAGTGGTCATGGGCTGGAGATTCCCAAACAATCAGCGTATCCATGTATCCTAGAGATGTTGCATTTCTTTAAGGTAGATTTGAATGAATCCTTGAATCTTCTCTGTCTGGTAATCCCTTTCCATGACCAAGGTCAGAATAAAGTATATGTTTTAAGAGTTTGGTGTCCTGTATGGGAATGGTGTGGCCTGGCTAACACAAATGATGGAGAGTTGCTATGATCACAGTGCTGGAAATGTCGGCCTGAGAGGTGAGTCTGACAGTGGTTTGCTTATACTTCTAGTGAATTGAAGGTTTTGCAAAGGTGGTATTCTTTCAGTACTTTAAGATGTTTGCTGTAGATAGTCCAAATCTCAGAATTACATCGGCTGCCAGGAATCATTGATAGACCATGAGTTTTATGCCAGGTCTAAGATCTTAACTTTCCAAGGTACACAAAAATGCTGCAGAAACTTAACTTTCCAATACCCTTTCCTTCAATCGATTAAAGGCTGGCTTGATGTATTAAAAGTGACGGTGAACTTCAATATCAATGTCTGTCATTGACGAGATGCCCCGTTTGACATGAGACGGTGACCACATGATCCAAAGGGTCACCTTCAACCTTTACTTTTGGCAGCACGGAGATAGGGTGTTGCATTTCTTCAAGGAAGCTTTGAACACATTCTTGAATTTTCAAGTCTGAAGAATGGTCCCCACCCAAAATGTCATCTATCCATGTATCCTAGAGATGCTGCCTGATCTGCTGAGTCACTTTGTATCCCCTCTATCAATATTTCGAAAAGCTTCTCCGAACATAACTCGGACATGGAGAGCCTCTGGTATAGGACAATGTTGTGAAATTCAGCTCTGTGAATAATTAAAAACTGCAGGAGGTCAGAAACCTATATCTCCCCCACTTTGGCTACCCCACACCTGTTCTCTACTCCAGCCTTGTTCCTCTAAAGAATTTAAGTACTCTGAGTCCTGGTATGAAGTGGTACTACAGTAAACCTCCAGTACCCAGCACACTCGAGACTTCAGTGTAGGCAGACTGTATTTGCTGCAACATTGATGTTACACCTGTTAATATCCAAACACATTTTTATTTAACTTTTTGCGCTTTTCCTTTACACCCCACGCAATGCATTTTACAGTGAGCCTGGTGTTTTTGTGGGCAGCGAGAAGTTTCTCCCGGTGGCTCAGCTCTTCAACTACACCTCCCAATCCAATTCTGACCTTTCTGTCCTGGGCCTCCTCCATTGCCAGAGTGAGGCCCAGCGCAAATTGGAGGAACAGCGCCTCATATTGTTCTTAGGTAATTTACAGCCCAGCGGTAAGACCATTGACTTATCTAATTTCAGATAGTCCTTACTTTCTCCCTCCTTCCCCTCCTCCTTCCCAGCTCTCCCACAAGGCCATTGTCTTCGCCGCTTCCTTTCTTTTTCCCGCCCCCCCAACATCAGTCTGAAGAAGGGTCTCGACTCAAAATGTCGCCTATTCCTTCTCTCCATAGATGCTGCCTCACCCGCTGTATTTAACTAGGTGTATTTACGGTTCATTTGTACAAAAGTATGATGATTTTGTTGGTTTTATTGCTTTTTGCTTCAATGTTTTATGCTTCATGCTTCGGAGCATATAACTGTTATACCAGTGTCATAAACTAACTGCTCTGTTCAGTAGACATAATATTGCTTTGAGACATTGCATTGCAGCTAGTTTGAGACACTGATATAACAGTTATCTGCTCATTGCAGTTATTGGTGTGCCTGGTAAGAATTTGGGCAAACACACTTTTACAGTTTTCAGTGATATATATATTGGATTTGTTCACTCCTTGCAGTATAGTAATGTAACTTTATCAATGGCAGTATGTAGGACATCGGCAGTAAGTGTGGCCATCATTCAGGTCGCTTTGTGTTTTATTTTTTTAACTCGACTGAAAATAAACAAACTGTTGAAACAGACTCTCGCTACCGCCATTGCAGTGTCAACCCTTGTGTGTCCATCATTTACATGCCGCTGGAAATTAAATCTCGCCCCACACTCCTCCACTCTCTCTCTCACACTCCTCAAGAACAGCCACCCGCTACAATAGGTGGAACGAAACATAGAAACATAGACATAGAAATTAGGTGCAGGAGTAGGCCATTCGGCCCTTCGAGCCTGCACCGCCATTCAATATGATCATGGCTGATCATCCAACTCAGTATCCTGAGTATCAGTATCAATGGTCCTATCTTTCGTTAATCCTGCCCACGGTCTCTGATGGGGTCGGTTTCACAGACTTAACCGTGACCAGCCACGTTTAACCAAGGCTCTGGGAACTCGGCATCTAATGGGGACGAGGAGAGTTATAGAGGGAAGGCAAGGACAGCTTAGAATCTGGCAGTAGAGTGGCTCTGTTAATGGATTCATTCCACAGTGAGTTTAGTTTGGAAAGAACACACGCCGGTAGATCCACAGCCACTGGTTCAGGAGATCGATCCAATTATTGACCAACAGGCGGTGGAATCCGTTAGTGACAGACTCCACAATGAGATGTGTCCACAGGAGCGGGTGTTCACTCTGATCAATACTTCGGGCACAGTGAATGTAAAATCATCACAGTCAAAACTGCCCCGGAGAGCTCCCTTGCCAGAGCACTGGAGCAACTCTGGGCAAGGTCTCACTGAAGGCAAGAACAACATTCTGGCCACTAAAAAAATATGCCTGCAAGCCGGATGTTACGGCCTGGCCCCTGCCTTAACAGTACATTCACACCGCTCGTAGGGAAAGCTTCAACCCACATCACAGTGATACAGTCGCTGCCTGCCTCAGATTAAATATACTTTTACACATAAATTATGAATAAAGATAAGAAAATGTTTCAAACATAAGTAATATTTTCTTATTGAAGTAGCAAACACATTAAGGATTAAATGAAAATAACAAATTATTTAACATTTTGAATATCTCATAATTGCAGATTAATGAACTGAACTAGAACTGGGACTGTGTACGTTGTGTGTGAACTGCAGAACAAGAAAGGAGGTATTGAGTTGACAGAATTCTAGACTAATTCATTGGTAGAATAGTTAACAATTTATACAGTGTATACAGCACTGCGTTCGCTTTTTTTCCCCCAAATGACCTTTGACAAATCCCATGATTCCTTGCTTCTATCGGAATACCGAACTCGCTTATTACTCTGTGACTTTATAACACTGCACAGCTGTTACAAAAGGACACAGGTGTGCATCATGTAGAGATGCAGCTAGAAAAGTGTCAGAACAGTGCAGCCAGCCAAGACAATCAGCACACCAAATTTCATTCAGAACTGCTTGAAATTCAATCCAGTCAAAATGATCGTTTACCTGACAATGCTACATTAAAATGGCAGTTGGAATTACTTAAGAATTGAGATGCACATATCATCTATCTTAACTTCATAGTCATCCTAATCACCGAAAGCAGTTCTTAAATTAGACACTGTAAGAAGAACGGGCTCTCTGAAATCCCTCTTGTGGAGCAGCACTAAAGCCCATTAGCAATCATCATCAGTCTGTCTGTGCCTTTGTGTTGTATATCATTTTTGGAACTAAGGAGATAATTTGCATGAACAAGCGGCAAAATTCATCTTTTTATTAAAGATTGAAAAGTGCTAGCTTTTCCGATAATTAATGATCATCCAGCAGAATTGCATTCCAAAAATTACATATTTCATCACAAGATGTCTTCACTGCTCTCATCCCAGACCCTCTGTATTGAGCAAACTCATCCTCAGTGAGTTCAGCTTGTTCATCATGCTCGCTCCCCGGTCTTACTTAATCTCTCCTCGTAAGCTGCCCTCTTCAAATTCATACCCACACTTCTCAACTGTGCCTGCTATTCTTATTGTCTCAGTAAGAAGTCTCTTATTTCCCTCTCTTTCTTCCTTTAAGACACCCTTCAAAAAATACTCCTTTATCCAAGATTTTGGTATTTTCTCTAGGCAACGTGTTGTGTTTGATTTAGTTTAGAGATGCAGAATGGAAACATGTCCTTCGGCCCACTTAGTCCACGCCAACCAGCTAATCTTGCACACTAACGCTATCATACACACTAGAGACAATTTACAATTATACCAAGCCAATTAACCTACGAACCTGTACGTCTTTAGAATGTGGGAGGTAACCGGAGATCCCGGAAACAACCCACGCACAGGTAGAATGTATAAACTCTGTACAGACAGCACCCGTAGTCAGGATCGAACCCAGGTCTCTGGCTCTGTAAGGCAGCAACTCGACCACTGCTCCATCATGCTGTCCTAATGGAAAAAATCATGTTTTGGTATATTATTTAGGAGGCCCACATAAATACAATTTGGGGTAAACTTATCATTTTGTTTTAGGTCCTTTAATTATGGGGGGGGGGGGGGGGGGAATTGTCCCTCCTAAGGCAAAGCACTATTGAATATCACACCATTAATCATTAAATGTTGTAATGGATGTCTAGCAGTAAATCAGAAGCATGCTAAAATGATGCCTCCCTTTGTGGTTGTGATTAATTTTGCCAGAGATTCATTATGAAGTAAACTTTCTAGTCTGTAGGCATGAATTCTATTTTTGTCCAGATGCAAGAACAGAAACTACTATGAAACATGCTTTAAGTGAATCCTTTGCAGAAAATTGCCTGTTTATCATTTGTCAAGATAAAGTATAATCCCTAGGCCCTGAATTATGGGCATATTAACTGCCAATTAGTGAAAACAAAACAAAGGGGCTTGAGTTTTCCACATATTAAAAGATGAAAAATTAACAAGGTAAATTGTGTAAAGTGGCGAGTGCAATTTTACAGTGGTGATCCAATTGATGCAATATAATTAGCTGGAATAATATGAAATTAAAACTGAGAATGTTGCAAAAACTGAGCAGATCAGGCAGAATGGAATTTACAATTAAAGTTGATAACCTTACATGGAAACTTGTAAATATTAGAGCTGTAACAGGTTTCATTTAAGTACATAGATGGGAAAGACAAACATTAAAGGGAAAGGTTTTGTGACAGGAAGGCAGGAAGAGCAATTAATTAAGAAAAGAGTTAGCGAGTCATAGAGTCACACAGCATGGAAACAGGCCCTTCAGCTCAACTTCCCCATGCCGACCAGGGTATCCCATCTACACTAGTGCCAACTACCTGCATTGGCTCCGCATCCCTCGATTCCTGCGCTCTCTAAAGGACTGTGTGTGTGTGTGTGTGTGTGTGTGTGTGTGTGTGTGTGTGTGTGTGTGTGTGTGTGTGATAAGATCTTATATCTTATTTCTTATTTAGGTAATATCTTATTTAGGTTCACAGATTAGCTGGGTTTTTTTGCATTCATTTATTTGATTTCATCAATTCAGCTCATACTCATACTCAATTTCCATTCATACAACATTCATGTGTAGCAAATTTGCTAAAGGTTCTTTTGATCCTGTTCTTGTTTTATATGTCAACCTTAACACAAATTGCTTGGAAAAGCCACATTTATCTGTTGCTGGCTGTCTCGTGATGATTGCTTCTGGGATCACAACAGCGGTTAAAGCACGATTCAGGTCGGGGATGGCAGGTTTGCTTGAATATAAGTCATTGAGCTAATCTCCCCATACTATTGCGAAAAGATAGTCATCCATAAGATAACCAAGACTGTTTTCATTCTCCTGGCCTCTGGGGCTGAGATTCACTTAATCAGAATCCAACTTTATGCTGTGTGCTACAAAGGTCAGGCGTGGTTCTGGTAATATTTTATAAATATTTTAAAAGTAATCTGACAGCGTAATATATAGCGTATGTTTCCCTTGCTGGATAATCTGAAACTGAGGGAATGATCTCAGGGTAAGTGTCTACTGTTTTATGAATAAGACTAAGAGGAATTTCTAAGCACTAACAGCTGTGAATTGTTGGAACTCTTCACACCAGAGAGTTGGGAGCACTCAGTCACAGATTATATTCCAAACCAAGTAAGAAAGACTTTTTAATAAGAGAAACAAAGAGTTTGAACAAGGGCAAAGGTGAAAGTATCCTGGGTCTAGTCCAGAACAGCCGTGTGGCTAAATTGACTGATTTAACCCAATCACACCGATTCCATCAGCCACCATCCAAACAATGCCAGATGGCACCAACTTACTTTCATTGTAGAGAGGAGGGAAAGTTGAGGTAAAATTAGATGGAGTTTTTTTTTTGCCATTTACTTGTATTTTATGCCAAGCAGTAGGATCCCTGGTGACCAAATGCAGTTTACGGGCACCAGCCACAGATCAACCATGATCTTATTGATTAGCAGAGTCAGCAAACTACTCCGAATGGCCCATTCCTTCTGCTTATGTCTCTTTAAAGCAAGAGGCAAAAAATGTGACCTGTAAGTAAAAATTGTGATGCCTTAGTCGAGAAAGAAACAAGGTACAGGAGAAAATGTTTGCTTTAATAAGGCGTATAATTATACTTTTGATCGCATTTCTGATTTTTGGAGGCATATAATTTAATATATGAGGAGTTTATGTGAACTGATGCAAAATAATGATGTTTGGACTGAAGAGCACAGAATTCCCAGGAGCTTCAGGGTTGCAAGGCATAATGGTTTCTGGCAGCAGCAGAATCATCTTTGCCATGATACCTTTTAAACAATTATTGCACCAGTCATCAATATGATGTTGTGACATGTTGCTTCCTATGTAATTCGTTAATATTACACATCAGTGAAATCTGCTGCCTCTGGCTGTTATGCCTGGGGATATATTTGTGCCTCATAGTCAGCATCTGCAGGTGCAGAAATGTCTTACTCGCGCCTGTCTGTAAGCTTTGTTTTGCCTTTGAACTGTGTTTATATCTACACGTGCTAATGAGGGGATGTCCCACAGAGGGATATAGATCATGTGCGGGCAGAGGAGATCAGTTAAACTTTGCATAGTACACATATTGTGGGCCTAAGGGCCATGGGCTGAACTGTTCAATGGTAGTTCACAAGTCTGATGGTCAAGTTACTTTGTACCTCACTCTGGTGCCATAAAAACCCATTTATAAACATTTACAATTGCTTATACCAGGTCTATGCCAAATGTGAAGTCGGACACAAAATGCTGGAGTAACTCAGCGGGTCAGGCAGCATCTCTGGAGAAAAGGAATAGGTGTCGTTTTGGGTCAAGACCCTTCTTCTGACTGATGACTCTCAGCCACTTTAGAGAGGGGTTTCGACCCACAATGTCACCTATTCCTTTTCTCCGGAGATGCTGCCTGACCTGCTGTGTTACCCTACATGTTGTGTCTATCTTCGGTATAAACCAACATCTGCAGTTCTTTCCTGCACTTTATTTAAGGTCATATTGGAATAACTCTATTTACAACACTACTTCATTTCATTACTTACCTTAAATGTTGCACTGAAGTCTTTGGAATTAACTTGAACCCATAGCCTATCAATGAGAAGACAGAAGGATCCATTTGCTCAATGCCATGTGTAAAATGTGGTAACTGCACAGCTTATCAGAAATCACAAAAAAGGGAGGAATTTGCCATTTACATTTTGGGATTATATGTTTCCATCAGTAAAACTGACTGTCAGCTGCCTTTTCCGGAGAATACAATTGATTTTATACTTGGAGACAATGTATTTGGACAATGACCTGTTAGAAACAGGCTGTGTTACAAACAGTCAGAAGAGGCTCATTCAGGCGTACTGCTAGGTTGTTCAATGTACGTACAGTTTTATAAGGCAAGCACGGAGAAGGCATGATTCTTGACCCTGTAATGTGACCTCAGAAGTAATGTAGCCTTTTTTCAATAAATGTGGTTAGTTGTACAGGAAGCCACATAATGGACTCACTTCCGCAGTTGCAGAGAAGAAACATGACCACACACTCTCTCTCTCTCTCTCATCTCTCTCATCTTGCTCTCTCTCTCTTTCTCCTTTCTCTCTCTCACCGCATTAAACTAGTTGGATTGTTTGCTCCATGGAAACATAAATTTGTTTGTATTGATCGTTACAGAGTGAGCCTTTCTTTGCAAGATCAGTCTTAGAATTGATTTGAATTTTGAATACCTGTAGGTCAGCAATAATGAAATGTACTTTGTACTCAGTTGGGCTTGACAGTAAAGAGGCAAGCAGTAGGCCCTGTAAAAGGGAATACCAGACCTTCTGTGTGATTTAACCATATGATAATCTTTGCTATACCTTTCATCAGGAAAAGACCTCAGCAGTTACAGTACATCCATCACAGGTCAGGTCGGGGAGAGTTCCCCCCGCCACGGGTACCATGTAATCTTCCGTGCTACCTGCTCCATGGTCGGATGGTCGGCTCCCCCCACCTGGTTTGCCAGGTGAGGAGGGGGCTGTGGACCCCCAGCAGGACCAAAAACAAGACCTGTCAAAGGGCGGATGAGCTTCTAGCGAGCCAACGACCATCCACACTTCAGTAGAAGTTGTGATCACTGTCGTACATAGCATTGTAAGGAATGATGATAAAGCACACACACCAAAATCCTATACTTCCAGCGGCGGAAGTCCGCAGGAACTGGAGGACAGAGATGTGTGGTGCGTCCGTCACCATTCCCATCGGAAACCAGCGCCACTGCGTCGCTAATGTTTTCAACGATGATGAATAAATGAACATCACTTAGCAACCTATGGGTTGTCAGTAAACACAGCCAGAGGTTCTGTCTGTATCCTGCTTATACTTTACCATGGGTAGAACAAAATTCCTATTCACTTCCAAGTCTTAATGCAGTTAAAATCCTAAAAGTGTGGGTTGTGTAAAATATCTTAGCAATGTTGCATACCCACAACATTAAAAAATAAGCAATTAAGAATAATGTTTTTCTTTTTTGTAAGCCTCTTGCATTGGGTAATACGGGTATGTTCTGGAGCCTGTGAGCTGCTATGCCATTAATTACAGTCACAGATCTGAAACAAGGTCTTGCATATAAATTAGCTCCAAGTAATTTAATTCCACTGGACCGCCTCAACCTTTTCAGCCAACTATGTACACAGAAACTGGTGAAATTAATCATTCCTGCTTTGTAAAGGTTAGTCTTGAACCAAGTTGGCAGCAAAGGAAGACCACAGCACTGTGTAAATTTAGTGGAATAAAGTACATCTTCTTCATTAGTTTGGGTGGTAACCCAGCATTTCCTGGTCAGAGGCATCCAGTTACCTAATGCGACACAAATTGTCGTTCATATGTTCTAGGAGCAGAATTGGGCAGTTGTGCCCATCAAGTCTACTCCGCCATTCAATCATGGCTGATCTAACTTTCCCTCTCAACCCCACCTCTCCTGCCATCACCCCATTACCCATGACACCTTTCCTAATCAAGAATCTGTCAATCTCCTTAAAAGTACCCATTGACTTGGCCTCCACAGTCTTCTGTGGCAATAATTCCACAGATTCACCACCCTCTGACTAAATAAATTCTTTCTTGTCTCCTTTGTAAAGGTATGCCCTTTTATTCTGAGGCTATGGTCTCTGGTCTTAGACTCTCCCACTTGTTGAATCCTCCCAAAAAACAATCATACTAATATCTGCAACATAGCACTCAAAAATAACCACATCAGAAATGCTTAAGAAAGAACTGCAGATGCTGGAAAAATCAAAGGTAGACAAAAATTCTAGAGGAACTCAGCGGGTGAGGCAGCATCAATGGAGCGAAGGAATAGGCGACATTCCTTCGCTCCACAGATGCTGCCTCACCCACTGAGTTTCTCCAGCAGTTTTGTCTACATAAGAAATGCTGAACTTTTTAAATTTAATATACTTCAATGCTTTTTGGAAGACAACTTCATAAATAACCAACAGAGGAATTTGAGAGTCCTGGTGTGTGAAGTTGACATTTGGCATTGATGTATAGCAGGTACTCAACCAAAAAACTAGAAATACCTAACGGAAAATACCGAAACACTAAAATAATGAACACTTCGTCATTGATCATCTTCAGGGTAATTTACCCTTTGAGCAGGGATAAATTTTCCAAATGTGGGGAATATTCAATTGACTTTTTTGTCAACTGGTTATCTGAGCCTGCACATTAAACCCTATTCAGCAAAATAATTCAACATGGTATTATTTAAACTGGGAGAAATGGATACGCAGGAATAATGACAGCGATACGATTATGTCAAGAGAATCATAAGAGAGTCAGGTTGAATCGCTTTTAGCAGTACAGACTGGGAGTATTGATCACATTGGTTTCCATTCATCTTTCTAATTTAATCTGTGTATGAATTTTGAGTGGTCTTTTTATTTTGTGCTTTTGAGATGATGGGGTTTTGTGGTAAATTCCAGAAAAATTTTCAGGGAGGAAATATTATTTTATATTTGTGGCATGGTTTTCTTTGGCAAGCTAGGCATGAAATATCCATTACATGTTACATTAAGAGTAAGTTCCCTCTTTTTTAAACTATTCCATGAGGCGTGACTTGCTGGGCACATCAAAGTGTTGTTAAAAGTCACCCTTATGATATCCAAGGTATAATCCACGCCAGCAAAGGAAGGCAGGTTTCGGTACTGAGTAAAAACACCACTTAAGCTGAAAAATAACTCTCACCATGAATAAATACCATAGATTTGGCATGAAAGTGTTAAAACCTGTGGATGCTGGAAATCTGAAGCAAAAAGCGAAAATGCAGGAAACACTCAGCAGGTCAGGCAGCATCTATGGAAATAGAGAAACAAGGAACTGCACATGTGGGAGGGATGGTTAGAGCAGAGGGACCATAGCTGAGTGGGTTACTCGGAACAGTTACAAGCAGATTTTGTTTCCGTCTCATTTCTACCTTGTTTACAGATGTATTTTTATTCCCAATTTAAAAAAATTCTAGCACTATATAAAGTAAAAAATGGGGAAAAATCAATTAATAACATTTCTTCTGGTGTTCCAGCCCTTCGATAATAACTGTGCTACAGACTGTTGTGTAAAGGGACAAAAACCAGCGTAGGTATGTTGGGCAGAATGACCTTCTTTTACCCTGTCTGCTTTTAAGGTCCCGAAATGACATCCATCCTCGAACGGAACGTTAATAGTGCTCTTGGGTTTTGTATTTGGTTTGGTAAAAATCAAAGGCACTAGTCACACTAACTAAAGTATTTTTATTAATATGTTTCAGGCCTATTTAAAACAAACAGATCATTCTGCAATAAATTGAGTAGTCTATGCTGTTTGCAGTTGAAACTCTAATTTCATTGTTTTCTTTAATGGAATAAGACTGAGTTCATACACTTTCCCAGGGTGTTACACAAAACCTGTCAGCAGAAATAAATCATTTTAGTATTTTGATCAATATTACCTACCTGCTTGTGGTATAACAGTGGCTCTGAGTATGATGCATGGTGGTATGCACGTCCATTAAAGATTGTAGTTCATTAAGTGTCACAGAAACAGCAATCAACAGGCAATATCATCGTTGTTGCATGGAAGATTAGTTTTCAATTATCATAACGAGAGGCAACAAAGATCCCAACTTTATTTTTCCCAAGAGGAACAGAATTCGGAATACCACATGATAGTAAACAAGGAGTTGCAAAAGACAGACACAAAATGCTGGAGTAACTCAGCAGCATCTCTGGAGAAAATGGATAGGTGAAGTTTTGGGTCGAAGAAGATAAATGTGTGAAGATTGGTCCCAACCCGAAACATCACCTATCCATTTTCTCCAGAGATGTTGCATGACTCTCTGAGTTACTCTAGCATGTTTGTGTCTACTATTGGTATAAACCAGCATCTGCAGTTCCGTGTTATTAAATCAATTGCAAAAGTTCATCTTCAACAATGATGACCTATTATGATGATGGTAATATTTTTAATTCATCATTCTGATAGTGAATGATAGATTACGGTTAGTTGAGAAGATAAATACTAGATCTGTTATATCTGGGAGCGATCTGGATTTGCAGACAAGGGCTTCATTATTAATTGAAATAATATAATAGGCAACTAATGATCAATTATTTATCCTAAAACTCCCTACAGTACATGGTTTTCCTAAGATTAACAGGGATTTGGGAATCACCTACTAAGCATGTTACTAATGTTTCCCGTATGCCATTACAACCAAAAATCTTTCATTTTCCTTTGTCGTTAAAAATTATATACAGACCTAAAATTTCAAAAACCCATAAAAATGCTCTAAGATGACACTGAGTGGAAGACCCCACCTCTATATTTCAATGAAATTATGTGACTACGATGTACATGCAAGGACTTAGGAAGTTTGAGTCATGATATTTTCCACATCGATGCACATTAAGTACAAGTAATTTCAGAAATATCAGACTTCTGTAATGACCCTGAGCTATTCATATCATGCCTATACCTTTTTAAATACTCAGCTGAATAGTGCAACTTGGGAGGTAAAGCCATGGAGGGTGGCAGAACAGAAAATAGGTGCAGGAGTAGGCCATTCGGCCCTTCAAGTCAGCGCCGTCATTCAATGTGATCATGGCTGATCATCCAAAATCAGTACACCGTTCCAGCTTTCTTCCCATATCCCTCGATTCCGTTAATCCTAAGAGCTATATCTAATTGTTGAATACATCTAGCGAGTACGGAGGCAAACATAACAGAGAAATGTTATTTCAAAGTGACATTGTTATGTGTTTATGTGATTCCAGCTTGTGGTAGTTGGCTTGCTCAAGCAACAGTTGTGCGTGTGGCTTCCTAAGCATACTGGGTTAAGCTATTGTTTCTGATTGAGAAGATGCTTTGATAAGTTGCTGCTATCCATTCATACCTGGCAAACTGATAGCTCAGCATGGCTCCTAATGGGCCTGTCCCACTTAGGCGACTTTTTAGGCGACTGCTGGAGACTATGCAGTCGCCACATGTTCGCGGGAAGTTGCCGGGGATTCGCCTTCGTGGTCGCGAGGAGTTCCTGCATTCTGGGAGCTAGTCGCGGCCTCATTATAGTTGCCTTCCGTTCATCGCGGTGTGTGTCTGTATCACCTTGGCTTTGCACCATGTGAATTTTTTAGACAGCGCTCCCCCCATTTGCCCTGTCCCCCGCCTGCATAACGGGCTGGTGAAGGAAGCGATGTGTTTGTGTGTTCCACTCTGACAGTCACCGTTCCAGTTGCCGGTTTTTCAGGCGACTGCCGGCAACTTGACAGTCGCCGACAATCCGCTGAAAAATCGCCTGTGTGGGACAAGCCCATAAGGGCAGCAGTGCAGCAGAATCGTGCTAAATAGCTGGAATATGTTTGACTGAGCTTGCAGTGTTAAAAAAAGTAGAGTATTGTTCAGTGCCAATAGCTCCTCAGTTCACCTTCTCCTCAAATCCCAGTTTGCTTCTTGGAGATGGCAGAACTGCTTATAAACATTAGGGACAAGATCTTCACTGCAGCTTTAATGTGCTCTAGCAGTGACAGCAATTACTGTAAGTGAATGGTCTCGTTGCATGTGGACAATGGTAATGTCTTTATTCTCAATGGAAGTGGGAAGTCTTTATGAATGCAAGTGGTCATTAGATATGTTTATGGTATAGGGTAATTAACCATCTGCCATTCCAAGTGCAAATGGTGATTTTTGCATTGCTGCATTTTTGTACAGATGCTTCATGAACGTGCTTCAAACAGAGGAGAATGGTCCTATCAAGAAATTTGGGGTCATAATGTTCTCATCAAATATGTGGCTGGGGAAGTTGTTTTTGTATTACTGCCACCAGCATTCTTCATTTTGCATGCTGACAACTCAATGGTATCAATGTTGACTTCAATCTTAAGCAGCCTCTAACCACGCTCTGCTTCCCCTTTCTCTTCCACATCCACTTTCATCTATACCCCCTCCTCTGTGCCTCATCTAGACAAGTACCCTTTTCTCCTCTCCCCCTCCCCCTCCATTCTTCCTCTAGCTTCACAATTCCTACTCTTCAATCCTTTTGTCTCGCAGTTTTCTCCATCTATGTCCTTTCACCAACCGTCTGCCCATCAAAAAAATGGCCATGTCTGTGCACACTTGTTACCTGCCGTATATCATAGTCCATTTATCCATGTCGTCCAGGGATGCTGCCTGACCCGCTGAGTTACGCCAGCACTTTGTGTCTTTTTGTTTTTGTAAACCAGCAACTGCAGTTCCATGTTTCTACATTTATCATCCTGTTTTGCTTCTTTCTTTTGCTGCTGCCATGCAAGAGGTGAGGGCAGTGACATTGTGTGGAAGGTTCTGCCGGGTGTTCCTGATAACAGGAACGCACAATGGCTTGAAGAACTAAGACGGTAGGGGTAGCCTTTCTCACGATCGAGAATATATGGCAAACACCACAGTTACGCTCAAATGATGGTGCCATATCTATATTCCTGGATGTATGTGGTTTACTATAGAGATATTTCCCTGTTCGTTGCATAGTACTTTGTTCGAAGGCTGAGTGCCTTCCACATTGACATTCTTTGCTCATATGGGGGGCCCAAGGTATCACTTGTACCCAGCCTAACCATGTCTGAGCTTTCAGGATGTACACAAAATAGGCAAAATGGAATACTTTCCTCTCAAAAGTGACATGAATTTGGTTCACCTTGAGTCATCTGTAATATATCGTGTAGCGAACTACAGCAAGTTGGGACAATGGAACAAGTGATCAATGCTGTCAGACCTGCTCAATATTTCTGTTTATATAGCTGCACCTGCTATTGACTCAATTGCACTGTGCACTAAATTTGCCCTAATGTCTGTCCAACTTCAACAGAGTGGCATTTGGACATTGTAGTTTGTGCTGCTATTTCACAATCTTGCTGTGACCCACATGGGTCCCACCCCCGGGTGCTCCAGTTTTGTTCCACACCCCGGACATACTGATTTGTAATGATGTTAATTTTCTACTGTAAATATTTCCCCCAGTGTAGACGGGTGGTAATAAAACTCAGAGTTTAGTTCAATGATGTGAGAGAGTGGATAATTTGCAGAGAAATAAAAAGCAAATGGAATTAATGAGATTGTTCTGTCAGCCAGCACAAAGCTGAATGGGCTGAATGGTCTCCTTCACTGTGACAGGCTATCTGTCTGTGATAACCTGCTACATTAAGTGTTTTGACTCACCGTTGCAAATTCTTTGGCAGTATCAATTTGTGTATCCAATGAACTGGTTATTAATCAATGGCTTTACTTGAAGCTCATTTGTCTGCTGCCACTTCTGGCTTGCAACATAAATTACGTACAAACCTAGTTCCTCATTGTTTGTCCTTTTCTTTACTATCTACAATTACCATTGAGATTGCTTTTTTTTGCTTGTGCTAGAATTGCATCTACAGGCTGTCAAAATATGGCCTTTCTCTTGGAAACTTTAACATTTGGCTGTTGTAAACTGAAAAGATGAAGATAAATAACACCCCTGACAATGATACCACTGACTAAATTGGCGCTTTGGATGCCATTTCCAATATTTGGACTGTTATGGGTCTTTGACTGTTGACTGCAACAATAACTAGTCCTACAATACAGTAGAACATTGTTGTGTCAATGCATGTGGCATCCAAAGTAAAGAATTGAATCTTAACTTGCGATGTATTTAATTCTCAAGTTTTTTATGCCATTTGCATGGACCTAGCAATTTTACACCCTAGCTGTTATCATAGAAACATCAATATAAAAACATTGAAAATACCATTTCCTGACGAATATGGAGTTCCTTCAGTTCCTCCCTCTTACTAGATCCTCGGTCCCTTAGTATTTCTGGGAGATTGTTTGTGTCTTCCTTTGTGAAGACAGAACCAAAGTACTCGTTTAACTGGTCCAATCCCCAGTGTATTGTTAAATTTCTTTTTATCAATCTCAAAGTAAAGCTATAATTTCTGTTGCCAATTTTTGTGATACCCTCACAAATAGCAGTGGGAAAGCAGCTGTTGTTAAATCTAACCATTCAAGCTTTCAAGCTACTGTAACTTCTTCCAGAAGGTAGGAATAGTCAGGGTGACAGACTTCCGTGATGATACTTACAGCCTTCCTGATGCAATGCACCATGAAGATAGAGTCGGTGGAAGGAAGTGATTGATGGACTGGGCTCATTACTCTATGTTAGAGTCAAGTGGTCCAGAGCAATGAGGTTGCTCTTGCAGGCTGAGATGCATTCTTTAAGAACATTTTATTTAGTGCATCTTTAGAAGTTTGAGCAAATTCTCGTCGACATGCCAAATTTTCTCAGATGCCTAAGAAAGAAAATATCCTGATGGACTTTCTTGATCATGGCATAAGTGTGGAGGGACCAGATTAGGTTGCGGAGATCTGGATGCTTAGGATCTTGAATTTGTCAATCATCTGTCCATCTGCTTTGTTCTGGAGAACAGGTTGTATTCTCTACCTCGCTTCTTTAGGCCAACAACCAACTCTTTAGTCTTGCTGACATTGCTGGCTAGGTTCTTATCTGGTATCATGACACCAGGTTCTCAATCTCCTTCCTATGCTTCTTTTCATCATTGTTATAGATGTGGCTGACAAGGGTAGTATCATCGGTGAACTCAAAGATGGAGTTTGCATTGTACTTGGCCACATGGTCCTGGTTCTGGGTGATTAGTGTGCAAACACCTCATCACCGCACAGGTGTGCAGGGAGTGGAGCAAAGGGCCAAACACACAACCCTGAGGAGCACCAGTGTTGAGGGTCATGGTGGAAAAAATGTTATGACTAATTCTAACCAAATGAAGTCTGCACATGAAGAAGTCCTGAAACCGGTTCCGAAGTTTAGGAATGATGGTGAAGAAGGCTGAGCTGTGGTCAATGAATAGCATCCTTACATAGGTGTTCTTATTGTCAAGGTGATCTAGTTTTGAAAGTAGTGTAAAAGAGATGGTATATCTATCTCTTGTATACCTATTTTTCCAGTATCTGAATTGCAGGGGGTCTAAATTGTCTGGAAGACTGGTGCACAATGTGGGCCATTACCAACCTTTGTAAACACTTCATTATGGACAATGTGAGAGCTTCTGGGACTGTGATTGAAGCACATCACATTATTTTTGAAAAACTGGAGAGAGATTGCTGAAAAAAGAGGTGATATGCAACACAGAAAATTGCAGGAGTGTTTGTATTTATCAAAAATGAAAGGCTGCTCACTTGCCCGTGGAGCTCTTGTTGACATTTACAATGCAACGGTGAGCAACAAAATTGTACTGGTGCACATCAGCAGAGACACCCCGCCAGGACCTTGATGCAGGAGTTTTGAGATTGAAGATGACCCTGACTTTGACATTGAGACCAGTGCAGCACTTGCAATTGGTTGCTAGACAGAATTCAAATAGCAAACCAACACAAGTGCTGGTGATTTATTTGCTCGGCAGAACACATAAACTATGCGCATGTTGAAAATGTATTGTTGCAGACGGGATGGATGTATTATTGTTCCATTGCTGCCACATCACGTGACCCTCTTACCCAATTATGTCACAGAATAAATTCACACATAAATGCACAAAAACCAGCCTGCCAATGCTCGAAGACGCATGAATAAAAGAAATGCAATGTTCTCAGCCACAATATGTCGTTAATATCTTTTTAAACCTGAACTCACAGCCAGAATTTCCTTTTCTAAATGCATGCGATTCAGTTTGTGATTACAGCTTGCTGCAGATAGTTGTTACAGGGGAACCACGGGGAAGGGGCCTTCATAACTTTGTGGCACCCTCACACAGGAAATTGCCAACACAATGTGGGATATTGTTACATAAGCTCCCAAATAAGGGCTCAATATCTGATTTCAAAGTGGAAAAAGAATGAGTTTCGAAATGAGTGGGTCTCAACCCGAAACGTCACCTATTCCTTTTCTTCAGTCACGCTGCCTGATCCGCTGAGTTACTCCAGCATTTTGTGTCTATCTTTGGAAAATGAATGATATCTGTTGTTGCTGGACTAATATTCACCTGCTTTCTCTCAACATTTCCCAGAAAGAATGGTTTGGTTTTGACTTTGTATGCACAGCAACTGTGATCAACTTGGATTAAAAAATAAATAAACAATGCCCAAATTTTACTTTAGATATGTAATTTTTGCACATAAATGGCCTTTGGAATGTAATAGCTGCTAATGACATCCTGCAAATTACCTCAATAAAATTCCCACGGCCATGCATAATAATGTTTTGATGTTTTTAATCTGAGTAAGAAAACTAATTACTTCCACTGCTTATAATAATGACATTAATGGAAGGAATTATCTGCAGCAACTTTTCCATCATTTTCATCAGGGCCTCCTGCACCTATTGTCTGTTGTCTATTATCACCAGGAAAGGAAGCTTGGCTTTGGGAAGTATGAATCCTGATGCACTGAGAACTGAGGTCTTGATGCCCATAACATATTAGCAACTTAAACATACACTGGGGATTGGACCTGGGATGTGTTGGCTCTGAGTTACCCTGTTCTTAATTAAACAGGGAATTTACCAGCTAAGCGATCAGAGAACCATTTTAGCTGTGATATTATTCATATAATCAAGGCTTGCCTTCAGCCAGTTAAATCATAATCCAATCATGGAATGGTTTGCAATTTATTTTATCTTAATCCATAATGCCGTTTAACGTTCGGCAATAATTTTTAGATATATGAAAAACATAGTTTACATTAATATAATTCAGAACACAATCCTTACATTTTTCTTCTCTTGCCTGGTTTGTCTGTTTTAAAATAGGAAAATTAATCTAAGAATGTGTTTGAATAAACAATTATGTAATGTTATATCCATTTTCAATTGAAATTCTAACACAAGTAGAAAACAGGGGATGTGTTAGATTTCAAAACCAGAAAGTGTTCTTCAGATTTCCCACCACATTCTCCTCCACACCTATTATTTGATTCATTTAGCATTTTCCATTCACAAGTGGCAATCAATTGCCACTGTATCATATATCCTCCATAGCATCTTCAATGTAGTGCTGGAAGAATCAAAAAGGCCTTTACGGCCAAGCTTCATGCTTTCAAATCAGCATTAATCAAACAGCATCATCACTGGATCAGATAATCACTCCATGGTTATCGATCAAATGTCCCGCAGGATATTTACCTCAACTTTTAAGCTGCTTCATCAATGACCTTTCTTTCATGGTCAGGTCAGATGAGGATATATATATATATTTGCTGATGATTGCACAATGTTCCTGTTTAATTCTGTTCACAACTCCCTGGCAAATGAAGTAGCCTCACTGCATGTAGCAAGACCCAGACAACAAACCAAGATTTAGACAATGAGAGAGAGTCTAATTACCTACCTTTAACTTTCAATGGTGTTACCATCGTCATATCCTCCACAATCAACAGCCTGGTTATTGCTTATTGACAAGAAACTCAGTTGGAGCATCTGGTAAATGGTGAGGATGATGAGCAGGTCAGTGACAAAAAAAAGCCCAAGGGAGAGAGTACATAACTGAGCAAAAGGAGAATAAGATGGATTTGTTCTGCTGGGAGCATACATAGACTTGATGGGCTGACTGGCCTCCTTACTTATTGATTAGGAAAAAAAAGGGAAAAAACTACATTATGACAACAGGGAATTGGCAGATAATTTGAGCCTTCGAAGGGAATTACAGTGTCAAAATGATCAATATGTTACAACCGATGAAGAGAATGCATTCAGGAATGCTTGGGAGAGACATACCTCCATGTCTCAGGAAGATTTTACTCCAGGAGATATAACCATTCAGCAAAATGATTGACTAATTCTACACCAAACAGTTAATATTTGACTTTTTTTACTATTATAAAAAATATGACCTGTCTTTATCCCATAATTAAAATATTATTTTCACCTTTACAATTCTTTCAGTAATCAACCCTAACTTTAAAAAACTCTCTCCGGTTTTAAATTATGTTGGACTATAAAGAAATACTGGCTTAGAGATTTTACTCCAGGAGCACCACTGCAAAATGATTGACTAATTCTACACCAAACAGTTAATATTTGACTTTTTTTACTATTATAAAAAATATGAGTCTTTATCCCCACTTCAAAGTAATCAACCCTAACAACAGTTTTAGACTATGGGGACTATATTTAGAGCAACGAACTGCATTTGTAACATTTGGAATAGAAAGAGCCACTTCAAAGTGGATTCTCAACCAGTGTCATCTGTACTCCGACGATATAATAGATTTCTCGGAATAACCTCGGTATGTTTTCCCTTTTCCTGTTGTAATTCATCAATCACGTTGCTGTGAATTCCTCTTCCAATGCCTGTAGACTGCCCATTTTGTCGGCAAGCTGTCTCCATCCATAGTATATTGATTTGGCATGTTGTGTCACACTTCGGCAATATTCATTTCAGCTTTGGTAATGAAGTTAATCCCTGAAAGATGATACATTATTTTATCATGAATAGTTAACATCTCCCTTCTGCCTACTGTGTCCTCCCATTCTTAAATGCATGTGAACAAGGATTTATCTTGCTGACAATAACATGGCAGCTTTTTTGCCAGACTAGTGCATTTGCAAGACAACATTTTATCTCAATTTGACACACGCATTTCTATTTTGACTTGACTTGCTTTGGAGAACTGGTGCTCAAAGGGAAGAAAGTAAGTTAATTGATATCATTAGAGCAGTTTTTCCTTATTATTTAGGTTGATTTTAAATTTTAATCCAACACTGAAAGGTTCCCATTACATTTACTGCAACGTAATGTTTCAGTCTATCCAAGGTTAATTCTGCCTAGACTAAGTTTAACCTTGTCCCTTTTGATCTCTTTGACTGAGCTGCAGTGACTTTATGTCCTTTATACATTAAGCATACATTCATTCTTTTGGCATGTTCAGAGAGACTCCCTGGTCAAACCTGCAGTCGATGACAGTGATCCATGGTGTAGGCATCTCATGCACTGTGACTCAATGATAGCAAGGTTGGAGAGCTTCAGTTCATTCTACTTGCCCTTCTGTGCTTTGCTTTATTTGTGCTTTTCAGGAATCAGTGAATGATCGCTATTTGTGAACTACTTTTGGCTCATACAATTATTTTAGTCAGGCTTGTTCAGTTGCTAAGAAACTAGTGTAGGAAAGAACTGCAGATGCTGGTTTAAGTCGAAGGTAGACACTAAATGCTGGAGTAACTCAGCGGGACAGGCAACATCTCTGGAGAGAAGGAATGGGAAACATTTCGGGTCGAGAAGTCTGATGTCGGGGAGGGGGCGGGACAAAGATAGAATGTAGTCGGAGACAGTAAGACTAGTGGTAGAACTGGGAAGGGGGAGGGCATGGAGAGAGAAAGCAAGGGCTATCTAAAGTTAGATAAGTCAATGTTCATACCGCTGGGGTGTAAACTACCCAAGCGAAATATGAGGTGCTGAACCTCCAATTTGAACTGGGCCTCAATCTGACAATGGAGGATCTAGAAACGGCAGGGAGATCATTACAGGAAACAGGGTGGGAAGAAGTGTAGTCAAGATAGCTATGGGAGGCAGTAGGTTTGTAGTAGATGTCGATCAATAGTCTGTTTCCTGTAATGGAGACGGTGACATCTAGAAACGGCAGGGAGATTCTTTACAAGAAGCAGGGTGGGAAGAGTGTAGTCAAGATAGCTATGGGAGTCAGTAGGTTTGTAGTAGATGTTTGGTCAATATGTTCACAGGAAGCATTTTCTAGATCTCTCCAAAATGCAGACAACTTCCTTTGCATTTATATAGACTTAGACGCACATCTGCAGACATGCACAAACAGGTTGATTCATTCTCTACCAGATTCTGCACAATGGACCACAAAGTGCTGACATGCACAGAGATATTAGACAACAACTGATATCAGAGGCTAGTTTGTATTAACAGCCCCACTGTGATCAACACTGCAACCAAATTAACATTGACTACCAAGAACACTGATAGAATTGAGCTC
This sequence comes from Leucoraja erinaceus, assembly GCF_028641065.1. Classification (NCBI taxonomy): domain Eukaryota; kingdom Metazoa; phylum Chordata; class Chondrichthyes; order Rajiformes; family Rajidae; genus Leucoraja; species Leucoraja erinaceus. The sequence continues at coordinate 12,271,433 of NC_073408.1, forward strand.
CCAGCCCTTAATGGATACATGTGAACTGTGAAGAGGCTAAATCATTCAAAGTGTTTGATTTGCATCCTACTTTGTCGTCTTAGAACAGATACTGGTGTGTATTGTCAATACTGAGCTATAAGTAATTGCTGATGTTATATATCATTTTTGTGTGTGTGTGTGTCTGTCTGTCTGTCTGTCTGTCTGTCTGTCTGGTCGACAGAGAGAGATATGCTGTGTTCAGAGCATTTTCAGGGGATGTTTGGACTTTTCAAATTGACAGTTTTTAACAGTGGTTTAAAATGTATTCCTAATTTTCAAATGTAACTTTCTTGAAAAATGCTTGTTTTCATTAGTTGTCTCTTAGTTGTAAGTTCTTACAAGAGAAAAATAACAGTTCAAATGAAAAGACGTGGTCATGAAATCATAGAGCAGTACAGCACTGAAACAGGGCATTCCAAGCATCTCCAGAGATGCTGCCTGACCTGCTAAGTTACTCCAGCATTTTGTGTCTACCTTCGATTTAAACCAGCATCTGCAGTTCTTTCCCACCCCTTCAAGGCACCTAATCCACACCAGCAATCCAACACAAATCTTTAATCTTACCTGACCCATTGAACATATGTTGTTGTCATTTAAGCTGAGAAGGAATGCAATGTAAAATTGAAATGAGTGGTGTGTGGTAGTACTGCTTGAACAGAGAAGTGTGATGGAGAGAGGCTTTGTGAATGGGACAAAAAACTATGAATTGTGTGGTGTTCCTCATGTTCCGAACATCAGTTGAGTATTTTTATTTTTGAAATACAGCCATTGTCATGCAACGGGCAAACAAGGTAGTCAGTTGTACACAGCAAGATCCCATATGCACCATTAATGTTAATGTAATTATTTTTATGCCCTGTCTCAGTTACAAGCTATGGCCGACAAGTCTCTCCAGATTTTGAGGCTATAAACTTCTACTTCATAGAAAGTTGAAACATGCTATCAAAAGTCAAAATGGAAAATAAAACAGCCTCCTTTAGGAAAAGAGTTTATAACATTTTGTTTGTAATTAAAATTAAATTGGGGATCCAGCATGAAAGGCACCTAAGATTGTGTCAGGAATGAAGAAGCCATTCATATGAAAAAGGAGGTAAATGATTGCCTCCTGAATTAAAGCATGATTAATACATAACCTACAACATATTACAACTTCTTAACATCTTCTCTAATAAGGATGCAGCAATGAAATAGTTTTCAAGGATTGTACAACTACAATGTGACAAATAAATACATATTTTGTAGTCAATCAAACAGCAACTAGATTAAGGACCAGTTGATTTCCTTTCCTGATTTTGATTAAAGGTTAGATCTAGACACCAGGAAAGCATCCCTTCTGTTATTGAATAGTTCTATGCAATCTTTTTTCCGTTTAGTTTTGTTTATTGTCAAGTGTATCAAGGTACAGTGAAAAGCTTCTGTTGCATGCTATCCTGTCAGCAGAAAAGCAATACATGGTTACAATCGAGCCATTTACAGTGCATAGATACATGATACATGTTTAGTGCAAGGTAAAGCCAGCAGAGTCCGATCAAGGATAGTCTGTGGGTGCCCAAAGAGGTAGATAGATGTTCAGCACTGCTCTCTGTTTGTCTTTTACAGAATATGCAAACTGTTTGGTTTAAAATCTCTACAGAAAGATAGTGTCTCTGACAATCCTGCATTTTACACTATATGCTCAGTTCCTAGAAGTGAGGCTAAAGGGCCTGTCCCACTTACACGACCTTGGCTCGCAAATTACGTGACCGCGTGGTCGCTTGAGGCATATGGGCACCGTATGGCCGCGCGGGGCCGGTCCCACTTAGAAGCGCGGAGGGGTATGGAGTTGTGCGGGGCTGGTCCCGACATCGCGCGGGGCTCCGAAATTCCTGCAGTGACCGAAATCTTCGCGTGCCAACGGCCTGTCGGCCCGCTTACTCACGCAGGCACATTGCGGTCGTACGCAGCGTCTTGATATCGTGCGCAGCATCTTGATGGTGTACGTAGCATCTTGACGGCGTACGCCTAGCACGTGGCGTTGCGTGATGACGTCACCGCCCGACGTCGTGCGACGCCCAAATTCAGTCGGCCCGCCACCTGCCCAGCTGATTTTTAAGCATAACGTAAATGACGTCACGCGCAAACTTAGTGCGAACTTCGCGTGACCTCCACTTCCGGTTGGTCACGACAAACCCACACAATCGCATGCAAGTGGGACAGGCCCTTTACTCTCTATAGCATTTACCTCAAGATGGGAGTGACATCAGTCTCTTTCTGTTTAAATCCATTTCTGACAAATGGGATGAAAGTTTCAACTCCCTGACTGTAATTAATTCAAACAGTCCCTGTAGTCACAATGCTGAACGAGTCACTAATTTGATGGTACTTGGTTTTGATTCACCCTTCAAGCTGAATAAAATGATAAAGATTTAGATTTTATTCAGCAAATATGCAATGAGCAAAGTAACAAAGTAATATTCTAAGTTGGAAGGTACTGTACATCTCTGTATCTCCATATATAATCACTGTTGACTAGTAGGCTCATTACCCTAGTCACCACTTAATCCTTGCTGCTTTGTGGAACACACTCCCTGAGAAACCACCATTACTGAAATCTGCCATCATTACTATCCCATAACTATTTTGAAAGTTACTGTGCCGCCCAAGAATATCAAACCATTCTTTTAAATTTCAGAAACCAGGAGCTCCATTTTTCCCTACATTTTTTTTTTACATTCCTTTAGCTAGGTTTACTTCTCCTCACAACATTAATACACTTTTTATTTTGCATTATTGGATTAGCAAATCTTTTTTCCAAATTTTCCCCTGCAACTAAGTTTTCCTCCCACTCCCACTTTCTGCAGGTGCTCATTCAAATTTATGAACTTGCTTTCCCTCTTCCATTTCAGTATCAAGTTTATTTAATTTAAAATGTAAACGCGCCTTTATCATCCTATTGCTCCAGAGGCTTGTCAGAATTTCCTTCCTCACTGACATTTCTGTAGCAACAGGAATAAGACTCCCACCTTCTACAATTTATTGCACTCAATCAGATCATAATCTTGAGGAAGTTCCATATATTGCACTTTGAATTTCATTCATTTATATTAATGGGTCCAGTTGCACTACATTATGTAAAACAAGTCATCCTTCATTCAGAGAAACCAGTTTGTACCATTGTAAACTCGTGTTATTCTTTTCAAGATCATGTAAATCAAACCGCGTGGCTGTGAGAGGACATCCACTATTCAATCTAAATCTCTGTGTCACAATTAGATTATGACATATGTAGAATAAAAGTCAAATTTTGGAATCTGCTTGCAAAGTCCTCGGAAGTGCATCATGCTAGAGCCAATATATGATGTGTCTCGTGTCATCGTCCAAGATTAATTGGAATCTCCGGAAGTGGCGGCGCTGTAAAACGGCTGCGGCTCGCCTGCAGTCTGTCTGTTTTTACTTTTTTTGTCTTGTTTTTTTTTGTCTTGTTCAGTTAAATTTTTGGTTATTAGGTTGTGTTGTGTGTGTAGGGTGGGGAGGGGGGGGGGGGGGGGTGTGGTGAAACAGGGCTGTCTGTCTCTTCCTTCGGGGGAATGCAACTTTCTTGTCGTATCCCCCTTCTCTTTCCCCGTCTGAGCTGAGGCCTAATGGCGGAGCTGGCGGCCTCCAACCTGCGACCGACCTCGAGGCTCCGGAGGTAGAACCAGCCAGGACGTACCAATGCGAGGCTGGCCGTCTTCGAGCTGCGGCGACGTTCGGGCAGCGGCACGACTCGGCGCTCCGGTGAGGGTGGACGGCGTGGGGCTGAGACACTCCTGTGTGAGCGGCCCGGCTCCCGGCTGGAAGGCGCTCCCGTGGGGGCGGCCCGGTGCGGGGCTGAGACGCTCCCGTGTGGGCGGCCCGGTGCGGAACGGAGACGGTGCTCCGGTAGCTGAGGTGGCGTTCTGGTGGCGGCGACCTGAATCCGGGGCTCGGCCACAGGCCAGCGGACGACATCGTCGGGAGCTCGCAGGTCACAGGCTAGTGCCTGTTTTCCGGAGCTCCCATGGCAACAACTGCGTCCGCTGGACTGGAGGGCGGCAGCTTTGACCACCCCGGGCCGCGGAGCTTGAACCGCGGGATTGACTTACCATCGCCCGGTGGGGTATCGCCTCAGCGCAGAGGGAGAAGAGGAGGGAAGAGACAGTAACCCTAAGACTTTTGCCTCCATCACAGTGAGGAGGTGCCTGGTGAACTCACTGTGGTGGATGTTAATTTGTGTTTATTGTGTGTTGTTTATTATTACATGTATGGCTGCAGGCAACGACATTTCGTTCAGACCGAAAGGTCTGAATGACAAATAAAGGATTAGATTAAATTCAATTCAATTCAATTCAATTCAGATCCGAGAGTAAAGATTAACTCAAAATACCAATAATAACTTTATGAAATGAAAGAAAAGTTTAGTTTAAAAACAATTTAGTTAAGATTAGAAAAGCTAGATAACATTTCTCACTATATTTTTTACCACAGACTGATTCTACAATATTCCACAATGAACATTGTTACAACAGTCTGTCACAAATGAATAATCTCTAGAGTAGTAACAGTAACTTACCAAAACATTTATAGTTGAAAGAAAAGTTTAGTTTAAAAAATTTAGTTAAGATTAAAAGTGTCATGTAATCCATATTTATAAACTATTGTTTGCAAAGTAAGAATTAGCCTGCATGTCAATAAAAAGTGTTTTTGAATAAACTACTGCACACCAAGATATTAGCCTCTCTTGATATTTTTTGAATTACTACTCTAGCTTCTCTCTGATCACACCCACACTCTGTCAAATTAATATCAAACACTGTTGCTATAAGTCTTGTGAAGTCTTATGTAGCACTTCGGGCTAAAGGAATCGAGGGATATGGGGAAAAAGCAGGAGCGGGGTGCTGATTTTAGATGATCAGCCATGATCATATTCAATGGCGTTGCTGGCTCGAAGGGCCGAATGGCCTACTCCTGCATCTATTTTTCTATGTTTTTCATGTTTCTATGTTTGCAAAATCCCCAGAGAAAATGGGCAAATAACTAATCACAGTATAATGCAATGGGTGCAAGTTTTAGATATGGAAATTGAGAAACACCAAAAATCTCAAGCCCAGTGTGTTTTGGAAGGATGTTATTAAAGTGAAAAGGGTTTTTAAAAGATGTACAAGGATGTTACCAGATTTACAAGAATATCGGGTTTGAGCTACACAGAGAGGCTGGATAGGCTGGGTCTCTTTTTCTTGGAGGGACAGAGGTTGAGGGGTGACCTTATTGAGGTATACAAAATCAGGAAGGATACAGATAAGGTGAATGCCACAATCTTTTCCCTAGCGTACCAGAGTTAAAAACTAGAGCACATAGAGTTAAGATGAGAGGAGAAAGTTTTAAAAGGGTTCTGTGAGAATGTGCTGCAACAGCGAGTAGGACAGTTGAGGTTGATACAATTACAATGGTTAAAAAAAACATTAAATACTTGTGTAGGAAAGGCTTGGAGAATATGGGTCAGGAGTAGGCATATCGGACTAACTCGGTTAAGCAACCTGGTCAACAAGGAAAAGTTAGGTCAAAGGACCTATTTCCCTGCTGTATTGCCCTCATCGAGGATTCATCACAAAACAGAATATGGCTGGTAAAATTATAGTTCATATAAAATTTCGGACTGCAGTGTCACAAAAATAATTAAAATGCGGGGCACGCATGGAGTTAAAAATATATTATTTCAGGTGAATTACGGTTAGAGGACAAAGGAATATTCAAGCAAAACGTGAAGGTATTACAGCAGTAATTGGGTTTCTTTTCTCTAAAGATTTGTTCCTGCCTTAATAAAACTGAATGCCCTTCAGTTCATCACAAGCAAAGCCACAGGGCATTTGCTATTTCTCACTAAGGTAACCCAAGAGGACATATAACCTATCGAGTAGCAAAATGTCCTGTTTGTCATTCCTGTTGACCCTCATGTTCAGAAGCACGTGGTATAAAACTGTTAATTTTAAAAGAAGAAATGCAGCTGTTAAAGAACATGGGATGAGAACAGGACTATCAGGTTCTTAGGTTTGCAGCAGAGCGCACCAGAGACGTGCAGTCAGGGGGAGGCAGAACCTCACCTGTCATACTCCCAATGAAAATAGCTGTTAAGAGAAGTAAAGAAAAATAATAATAAAATAATATCAATATAAAGATTTTTCCACTGATCTGTGTTATAAACTGATCTGTGTCATTTCTATATGAATCCAATAATGTTTTATAGTCAAAATCGCCAAATTTTCGCAGCTCCGCTCCAAATACAGGGACCAATGAGAGGTGAGGCAGCGGCGAGCTGAGCCTCCCCTCTGATTGCGCAACCCCTCAGAAACTAAATGGAGCGCGGGCAATAAGCGTGTTGCCTGTACTATCTCTATGTATGTCACCAATGTAATGTCCTCGCCTTCCATAGTCCAGGTAAAGCCCATCATGACATCTAACTCAGTCGAACGATGATAGGAATAAAAATGCTTTCCATGATTCACAAAGTTAATCAGGTAAAAATGCTAGATTAATTGCTTTCTTCGTAGACTATAAAACATAGAATAGTACAATACTGCAACATTTGTGCTGACCATGATGTCAATGTAAAGTGCATATCTACCTGCACATGGTCTATACTCCTCCATTTTCTAACCTGTTCATGTGTCTGCCTAAATGCTTCTTAAATATTGCTGTCTCATCTGCTTCCAACACCTCCCCCGGCAGCCCCTTCTAGGCACCTCCAACTGTGTAAAAACCTTGCCTCGTATTTGTACCTTAAACATTTCGCCTCTCACCTTAAAAGCTAAGCCTTCTAGCATTTGGCATTTCAACCCTGTGAAAAAGATTCTGTGCCTCTCGTAGTTTTATCTTTCAGCTGTCGATGTTCCAGAGTAAACAATCTAAGGTTATCCACCTCATACTTCCTCATCCAGTTAATATTTTGGTGAATCACTTCTGCACCTTCTCTACAGCCTTCACATCCTTCCTGTGATGCAGTGACCAGAACTACACACAATGCTCCAAATGTGGCCTAATCAAAGAATACGGCTACAATATAATATCCCAACATCAACTCCATGACTGACGAAGTATGCATATATATATATATGCCTTTCCAGCTTGGTTGGCTGTCCACCAAAAGACAAACTCGCAGTTTCCTGGATTATTTAATCATCCTTTTTTAATGTTCACCTTGTAACCTGTAATTCTTTCCAGATGTCCAACCAGCTGTTGTATTAATCAATAAAAATAACCTTAATAACCTGAATCTATTGCGGCATCTAGATGATGAAGTGAAAAAGGCTTCAGTCTTTCCAGAAGCTCATTCCTTTAAAATAATTGCCCAATGGAGTGAAATTCTGAATAGTAACGGGTGGCACAGTGCCGCAGCCATAGATTTACTGCCTTATAGCGCTAGAGTCCTGGGTTCGATCCAGACTACGGGTGCTGTCTGTACGGAGTTTGTACTTTCTCCCTGAGACTGTGTGGGTTTTCCCCAGGTGCTCCAGTTTCCTCCCACATTCCACAGACGTACAGGTTTGTAGGTTAACTGGCTTTGGTAAAGATTGTAAATTGTCCGTAATGTGATAGTGCTTGTGTTCAGGGATCGCTGGTGAGCGTGGACTCGATGGGTTGAAGGGCCTGTTTCCGTGCCGTACATCTCTAAACTAAACTAAACTAAAGTAAAATCTACTTTCCTCTATCAGATCATTCTAGATTTAAATGAAGTTGCAGTTTGATGCCTGTTACACCCATTCAGGAATCATTCAGGAATTGTCTTTGGCACTCGTACAAATTATGTTTATTGGTGAACTGAGAATCAAAATCTGTATTTGAACAATGCATGTGGTGATAAAGATGCCAAAAGCAATGAAGTCGAACAGGATGTTATTTATCGATCACAGTAGGCACGCAATCTGAGGTAATTAAACTTTGTGAAGAGAATGGATACCTCTCTGAGGTTTACCCCATTAACTTTGTGAATGAAGGCAAGCATGTTCCTTCATAACATGGATGGTTAATGACCGGATATCAACATGCCCTTCCATGCAAAGCTGGCAAACGACCAGGAAGGTGCAATCCAAGGTTGGAAATTTTGCATTTTTATTGTCTTCTATTTTGAGCAAATTATCGATTCTTTTTGGCTGGTATCTTAAGAAATCTAAATTCCCAAAGAAAGCGTGTGAGCAGATCTAAATCTATTCATTATTTTTGCAATCAGATCGCTTGTTGCCTCGATGACATTGCTGTATGCTGACATGGAAATGCTGTTTCAGCGTTTTGTTTGTTCTGTGGGTCTAGCATCACCGCTCTGATACCTGTGAATTATTCAATTCTGTTTGTGCTTCCTCACTTTGTCAGCCAGTCATTCCTGTTCTATAAATTGCTTTGTCTGTTTTGGCTTGATATTGGGGAAAAAACAAACCTCCCTAATTCTTAGGTCTTTAATATTTATTGGACTAAATATATAAGATAATGAAAATTCAAAATTCCAAACCTTGGATTTTACCTTCGTTATTTTTTTTAAAGTTTGCTGATGTTGAGTGAAGTGTTCATTCTCTTCACATATTCTAACTGCCCCAGATTGTGTGCCCAGGGGGATTGGCAACTAGCAACATCATGTTCAATGTCATGCTCTTTTTCACAGCATTCATAGTGAGGGAGAAATCCTTCGATTAAGTCTGCAAGGCCATTACTTCACACAAGGCTCTTTGCTACTGACTGGGGAATATCCTAACTGTGTAGTGTCTTCCTTTACTCTTGTCCAAAGCAGAAAGAGACTAAATAGCTCTAGCATATCAGCACATAATAGGTTCTGGTTTTGAGGTAAGAGATTGCAATCTTCAATAGGTGGTACAGTGGCGCATCTGGTAGAGGCGCTGCCTCACAAAGCCGGAGATCCGGGTTCGATCCCGACCTCGGGTGCTGTCTGTGGAATTTGCACGTTCTACCCATGATTGTGTGGGTTTCCTTTGGGTGCTCCGGTTTCCTTCCACATCCCAAAGATTTGCAAATTTGTAGGTTAATTGACCTCTATAAAGTTGCCCCTAATGTATAGGCTGTAGAACGACTATGTTAACTGCAGATGCTGGTTTAAATCAAAGATAGACACAAAATACTGGAGTAACTCAGCGGGACGGCAGTATCTCTGGAGAGAAGGAATGGGTCCAAACATCATGGGTGATGTTTCAGCCAGTCTGAAGAAGGGGATCGACCTGATACATCATCCATTCCTTCTCTCCAGAGAAGCTGCGGTCCCACTGAGTTACCCCAGCATTTTGTGTCTACCTTTGATAGAACTAGTGTTGATGGATGATCGAAGATCGGCGTAGACTCGATGGGTTGTAGGGACCTGTTTCCATGCTGTAGCTCTATATTAAAGTAAACAAACTAAATAGCACTTCTGCCAAGTGAAGGGGAGTTGACAACCCTGAGTGAATGAATGTTGCTTCAATTGACTTGCATAGATATTGAGTTTTGATTAGCTGCACTTTAAACAAACTGTATTTCTCTTGTCTATTTCCATACTCAATTTATTTGTGACGTAATTGCCTCGTTATTGAGAATCATTTGCAACTGCGGCATTAATCAATTTCTGTTGCACAATGCAAGCACTTTGTGTTGCTTTTAAAGGAATGAACCATGACGGATTATACAGTATGAACTAAATAAGGTTCTGGAGTGGGTCGGGCAGCATCTCTGGAGAACACCTTTCCATGGCGTAGTAGTGGAACACTGGCCAGGCTTAGTGGATTCTTGCTGGGATTTGGACTGCCCCAATCTCTCTTCCAGATTGCTCCCCCTGCTATAATCAGTCTGAGGAAGGGTGCAGCAGAAAGAGATTTGGGGACATCTCTGTACATAATTCATTGAATGTGGAAGGACAAATTGATGACGAATTCTCCCACAAGGAACTCTGAGCTTTTTAGTAACTTCACTTCCCTAAGTAACCATCAGGAATCTTGGGGCTGCTGTGTGCACAGAGAAACTCCAAACTTGCTAATGGTGTTCACCAGTGACTTCCTGGTAGTGCTTTGGTCTTTTACGATTTATCCTGAGGATGGATAGCAAGATGTCAATTAGCAAATGAGTTTCAGTTTCAATTTAGTTTATTGTCATATGTACCGAGGTACAGCGATAAGCTTTTTTGTTACATGCTAACCAGCCAGCGGAAAGACAACACATGATTACAATCGATCCATTTACAGTGTGTACTGTAGATACATGATAAGGGAATAACATTTAGTATAAGGAAAACCCAGCAAAGTCTCATCAAGTGAATCATCAAAGAGTAATTCCCAAACCAGATGGTAATATTTCCGGACAAGATGCTTTCCTCAGCCGCTGCGTAGAAGCACTGGAGGATCCTCGAAGACACTCTGAATTTCCTCAATTGCCTGAGGTGGTAAAGGCGCTGCCTTGCCTTACTCACCAGTGCTGTGGCGTGTGATGCCCATGTCATATCCTCAGAGATGTGGACTCCCAGATATTTAAAACAGTTCACCCTATCCACAGGATCCCCATTTATCCTCAATGGCGTGTACGTCCTCGGATGATGTGCCCTCCTAAAGTCCACGATCAGCTCCTTTGTTTTTTTGATGTTCAAGATGAGGCTGTTTTCCTGGCACCAGAGTGCTAGATCAGCCACCTCCTCCCGGTAGGCCTTCTCATCGTTGTCTCATAACTTCCAAAAATAAATTTAAAAATGGTTTCAAAGAAAAATAGTAAATCAGTTCTACAGTAAAACAGAATGGAAAAGGGGAAGAAATGTTTTAAAGGACAATGCAAGCATATGGACCAAATATCTTCCTTTTGTAATATAAGGTTCTAAGATTATGATTCCACTGTATCTGAGTATCATAACCTCCTGCCTTTTTTTTGCACATATTTCCTGCTGGGTTCTTGTATAAGTTTTAAATTGCTAAATGTGCTTTAACAGTGATAGCAGGAAACATATCAAAAAACATATTGTCTCTTTACGATCAGCAGCCTAAAATGCAAAACTGTTTATCTTCCTCAGGTGAGTGATGGAAGTCTTACCGTTTCCTCAGTGGGCCGAAGTGACCGTGGTCCTTACACCTGCCGAGCTTACAGTATTCAGGGAGAGGCCGTCCACACATCTCGCTTGGTCGTTCAAGGTAACTTTCACTTTAATTCTGAGTTGCGTTCATGGTGGCATTTTTAAACTAGCGTTGAATTTCATACCGTAGTGGTACATTTTCAACACAGTCTCACTGCCTTGAATAATTAGCTCTCCAGTTTTGTAATCAGGTCCTGTTAAATTCCATTTTATAGGGATCTAAATATTGTGGACCAGGGGTCCACAGATTCCAGGAGGTACTGTAACATGCCAGTTGATAAGGTGAGCTTTATTGGCTGAGGCATGGAATATAAGAGAAGGGATTACAACATGGATGTGGTCACTGGGTTATAGGGTGGCTATGGGAGCAGTAGAAACGATAGGAGAGATTGGTTGATCAGGACTTCAGAAGTATCATCATGAAGAACTGGTGGGCAGGCCAAGGTTGTTTTTGTTGGAGCAAAAGATGATTTAGTATTTGAAGAGTATTTGATTGTGATGTATGAAATGACTATGTAGGTTTTTAGTGTCGTTTTTGGTTTAGTTTAAAGATACAGCAGGGAAACAGGCCCTTCGGCCCACTGAGTCCACACTGACCAGCGAACCCTGCTCATTAGGACTATCCTACACACACACGAGGGACAATTTTACATGTATACCAACCCCATTAACCTACAAACCTTTGGAGTGTGGAAGGAAACCAAAGATCTTGGAGAAAACCAGCGGGGTCACGGGAAAAACTTATAAACTCCACATAGACAGCACCCGTAGTGGGGATCAAAACCCACTCGTATCTCTGCTCTGCAAGCGCTGTAAGGCAGCAACTCTACCACTGCTCCACTGTGCCACCTAATTGATATATTTTTTTTAGCACAGAAGTCAATGTCCGGGGATGCAGAGTTCTGGTAATTGGTGGAAGGATTGGAAATTATTTAATCCAAAGGGAATCTTTCAATTTTGATGTGGTCAGGAACTCTCTGCTTGGGAGGGTAGAAACCTTCATCACATTTACAAAAATAAAACTTGAGAATCTAAAGTGCTGAAATCTACAAAAATAAGAGATAAGGGAGGGATTACCCATTCAGAAAAGGAACTACAGATGCCGGTTTACAAAAAAAACCCCACCATGTGCAGGAGTAACTCAGTGTTCAGGCAGCATCTCTGGAGAACATGGATACGCGATGTTTCGGGTCAGGACCCATCTTCAGTGTCTGAAGAATGTTCAGACCTGAAACGTCACCTATTCATGTTCTCCAGAAATGGGGCCTGACCCACCGAGTTACTCCAGCATTTTGTGTCCTTTTTGTTGCCCATACAGAAGCTTAAAACCACACACCATCAGAATCAACAAACAGCTTCTTCTCTCTGTCATCAGGCGTTTGAATGATCCTTCCATAAACCAGGGTTCTGTCCAATTCACCTCTACCCCATTGTGAGCATTGGACGTTGTCTCTGGGATTGGTGCGCTACAATGCTGAGAGTTGTATAGTTTCCTTTGCCATATGTATTGTACTTGAGTTTGACTTGAATATATTTATGTCTAGTATTATATGATTGATTGGGGAGCAAGAAAAAAGTTTTTTCAGTGCAACTCAGTACACGACAATAACAAAAATATTGTGTTAAATAGCCGCTACCACAGTTGTAGATTTTCATGATTCAATATTATTTAACTATTTATTTTTTTAAATATTTTTATTTATTAGAAGTACAGTAGATTACAGTAGTACAAGCCACGTATATCTTATTACATTGTACCCCTTCATTTTTTAAGCTTTAAAGAAAGATAGAAATAAAGAAAGTGAGAGAGAGTCGTGATAGTGTGAAAGAGTGATTGAAAAGATAAACCCACTAAACAAAGAGTTAGGGAAAAAAGTTAAGAAATAGGCCATAGAAAAGAAAGAAAGAAAAAGAAACAAAAGTTCTATTATGAAAACCGCGCAAAAAGGGATATACCAACTTCGTATTTTTCATCCCCCCTTACCAGATTGTGACACCATTTCTTTTTTAAAGTACTGTTGCACCTTATACTTTTAGTTTATTTAACTATTTCAATTGGACATTTTAGAGTCATAGACTGGTACAGCGTAGAATCAGGCCCTTCAGCCCAACTTGCCCACACCGGCCAACATGTTCCAGCTACACCTGCCTGCGTTTGGCCCTTATCCCTCCAAACCTGTCCTATCCATGTACCTGTCTAACTGTTTCTTAAATGTTGGGATAGCCCCTACCTCAACTAGCTCCTCTAGCAGCTTGTTCCATACACCCGCCACCCTTTGTGTGAAAAAGTTACCCCTCAGATTCCTATTAAATCTTTTCCCCTTTCTCCTTAAACCTATGTCCTCTGGTCCTTGATATGCCTTCTCTGGGCAAGAGACTCTGTGCATTTACCCAATCTATTCCTCTCATGATTTTATACACCTCTATAAATCTAGAGCTCTAAGCAACAAGATATGGTTTTTTCAGTTCCATTTTATTATTCATTGTTGGATCTACCTTGATATTCTGTTGTGGAAAGTAGCATTCAATAAAATCTAACCCCAAAAAGCTGTGAGATCAAAGATTTCAAGAAGTAAAAACTGTACTGAAAACTACCAGAGTATTTTGCCATTATATGAAATTTGTTGGCATTGACACCCCTGTGCTGAAAAATATATTTGTATGAAGTGCTGTCTCTGTAATATGCACATCAGAGAAAATTGGAGATTCAACCCATTATGTTGTCATGTTGATTCAAAACCTGAAGAACTCCAGACTGCCTCATTGTATTTGTATGATTACCACCTAACAGCAGCCTGATGGCAAAGTGCTGTTAATGGCTCAAAGCTGGTCTTTACAATTCTAAGATACAAATAAAGGCATTCAAAACACAGGAGGCATTCCAGAATTGTTTCATTCATTTTTTCTGCTCGATCAAGGCGACAATTTTACATGGGATTTTGACTCGAATAAACCTTGCTTTGAAATGTTTAAGAAGGAACTGCAGAGGCTGGAAAATTGAAGGTAGACATAAAATGCTGGAGAAACTCAGCAGGTGAGGCAGCATCTATGGAGCCAAGGAAATAGGCAAAGTTTCGGGCCGATACGTTGCCTATTTCCTTCCCTCCCCAATCAATCATTTAATACTAGACAGAATTCTGAAGAAGGGTTTCGGCCCGAAACATTGCCTATTTCCTTCGCTCCATATAGATGCTGCCTCACCCGCTGAGTCTCTCCAGCATTTTTGTCTAATCTTGTATCAGCATTGGAAAACATTGGCATTTAAAAGTGAAAATATGTCTATTTAAGATAGTTAAGATGCTAAATATATATTGCATTATTTGCATTCACTCAGCTTTATTGTTTACCACTCTTTATAACAAGATGGTTGTGGATTTAAGTGTTACTCTATATTTTACCAAATATAAATCTTATTTGTTCATCTATCACATTCTATTGAACAAAGCATGTCACTAATTTGCTTATAGTATCTGTACCATGGTAACATGCCACCTGTTTTCCCAGAAGCAATAAGTTTGAAAGGTTTGTAGACAGGCTCCAGCACCTGAGGCTTCAGTGACAGAAGGCTCTAAAGTTTCTAAACTGTGGGGTTTCTCCATTGAGCAAAACACAAAGTTCTGGAGGAATTCATTGGGTCAGGTACCATCTGTAAGGGAATGGACAGGTGGCATGTCAAGTCAAGACTTCTTCAGACGTCTGAAGATGGGCCCCATCCAAAAAGGTAACCTTGTTTGTTCCTTCCACAGATGTTGTCTGACCTGCTCAGTTCTTCCAGCACTTTGTATTTTGCTCAAGAACCCAGCATCTGCAGTTCCTTGTGTCACCTTTCCATTTTGAACTTTTAACAATATCTAAACTAAATCTCTGCAATAAGCTCTTGGAATGTTCCACTCCGCAGCAGTCAATTGTGGACTGGTTCTTGCACCAGAGCACCAAAAGTTTTCAAGCAGACCACAGTACGCCACTCACTGAGCTGATGACCCTTCAACAACATTTTGACGGCATCAAAATATATAATGGTATCAGTCTTATGCTTCGACAACCCCATTTTGTTTTTACACCCTCATTTATTCAAACTATGCCTTCAATAATTTATTTAAGAATTATGTGTTAATAGATCTGTTAGCACAGCATTTTGCCAGCAAATAACAAGTTTTTTAGTTTAGTTTAGTGATAGAGCACGGAATCAGACACTTTGGCCCACTGGGTCTGTGACACACAACGATCCCCGCACATTAACACCATCCTACACGCACTAGGGACAATGTTTACATTTTCCAAGCCAATTAACCTACAAACCTGTACATCTTTGGAGTGTGGGAGGAAACCAAAGATCTCGGAGAAAATCCACACAGGTCACGGGGAGAACGTACAAACTCTGTACAGACAGAACCCATAGTCGGGATCGAACCCAAGTCTCCGGCACTGCATTCACTGTAAGACAGCAACTCTACCGCTACACCAAGGTGACCGGGAGAGATCTCACTCATTGGCTTAGTAATAACCTAAATAGGAGATTATTTAAGTGAAATTTTGCTCACGTTTCTGAAGATGACATTGGAAATTATGATAGATTCTCCATCCATACTAATAATACTCATGATAATCTCATCCTCCTTCTTTCACTAATCTTTGGTTAGAATTCAAGTCTGCCATTACCTCTAGTGCCTCTAATTTAGTTTTGTTTTTACTCTCTGGCATTTGATACATAAAATAGACTTTCATTCATACACTGTAATGTATTTCTGTTTTTCCACATAGCCCATCGTTATTTTCTAGACAGCTGCAGCAAGGACTGTTTTCATGTTTGAAGTTCAGCTTTGTGATAACCTACAACACTACTATCAACTAATTTAGTTTTTTTTTTAATTAACATTGGATTGCACTGGTGAACTTTGGCTCAGACTGTCAGCCTCGTGACATATCTCCAAGCCGATCAATAGTACACACTTGCCATAAAATATAAATGCTGTACACATTCATAATCTCATTTTTCATATCTTTTACTACTGACCTTTATCCTGTGCAAACCTGAACCTGAACCAAACTGGAGTTTGAAGTGTGGAGAGTAGATGCAAATGATATCTGGAAAGCCTTTGAAGAGAATATTTGAATCTCACTTTGCTTATTGGCGATTGTTAGTATGTCTATTTCTATGGCATATGTGTGAATTGGAGCCGGAGACACCTCAAGGGTTTGCAGGTGTGATGTTAGTGAGGGCTGAGTATGTAGATTTGTGCTCCTTCCATGAAGCCTGTTTATTTACACTGTATCTTGATATTGATTGAATTCAACTTTGGGTAAAAAGACCTTAGTGTAAGAAAGTTAAATAAATTGGTCCAGAGTCCCTCCGGTCAGTGTTAAACATATTAATCTGAGTACCACACAGCAGACTTAGTGAATCATTAATATATTTCAGTGTTCTGTATGTTTTACCAATGACCTCCCCAAAATCTGAACTGACTGTGATTGAAGCATAGTGGAGTACCATTCTTAAGTAGACCATTGTAGCGCAATGCTTTAGACAGTTACCCCGTGCTCCACTAACCAATGCCAATGTAGAAATTAAGCTGCGTATCTGTTCTAAATAATAATTTGCAGATTGAACCTTCTGTGGTGCCTCCAATTTAGTTTAGTTTAGTGATACAGCACAGAAGCAGGCCCTTCAACCCACAGAATCCATGCCGACCAGCGATCCCCGCACACTAACACTATCCTACAAACATTAAGGACAATTTACAAATATACTCCTCTGATGTCTTTCTATTGTGCATTGTTAGTTAAAAAGGAAATGCCACACCAGGCATTATAAAGATATTAAGTCTGAAGAAGGGTCTCGACCCGAAACGTCACCCATTCCTTCTCTCCAGAGATGCGGCCTGTCCCGCTGAATTACTCCAGCATTTTGTGTCTACCTTCGATTGAAACCAACACCTGCAGTTCTTTCCTACACAATATAAAGATTACCTTGTTTATTTGAAGAACTTGTAGGCAGAAATTCACCAACAGTGCCATGCCCTAAAGGTATAGGTTGACTGTATTTGTATGTTGGCTTCTTGTTCCAAAATTCTGTTTGCATTAATGGAGCCAAATGTTAGTAATTATCTCTGTACATCATAGTCTATATCTCTCATTTCCCTTTTCCCTAACTGGTCTGAAGAAGGGTCTCGACCCGAAAAGTCACCCATTCCTTCTCTTCACAGATGCTGCCAGTCTCGCTGAGTTACTCCAGCTTTTTGTGTCTATCTTCTTTTTAGACATTAGAGTTCTGTACATATATCCTTCAGTGCCTTATATTCAACACCTGTGATGAAAAAAGAAATCCAATCGCAAATCATTGTCGGATCCAAGATCAGGATTAGGCTTGATGTCAGGCCCTGTGGTAAAGCTGTGAATAGAATTGAACCTGAGGCTAGGAATCGGAGCGGTAACTTTACGTTCTAGTGGAAGGACATTGGCCTGAAATGTTATCCCTGATTCTATCCCCACATGTGTTGGTTGACGGCATCAAATGGGGATATACCTTTTCCCAACATTCTTCCTTGCTATTTTTGATTACCAGAATTGGAAGGAGTTGCTTTTGTTGAAAGTGGGCTTCAATTTGCAGCTGGTGGTAATCAATGTTGTTGTATTGTTACTGGTTTCCACCAGCATGCATGGTGATGTTTCTGATGCAAACTGCAGCTGGCATCCGGCCAGTGAATAGGTAAGTGTTTGGAAGTGAAATAGAGTGAAGCAGTGCAACGTGTAAGGAAAACGGTATTTCAGGCACAAGTTGCCTTTTCTGTTTATTTAGAAACAACAGAATTTAATTTGTTGTTGTGTGCAACCTGTCATTCTTTCACAGAGCTGCGGTTAAATACTTTGACGGATTGAAAGGAGGGAATGTAGTGTGCCCATAGGGAGAGGCGCAGATGTACTGGCAGACGATAAGCACTGAGGGAGATCCCCACAAATCAGACTGAATAGATACCAGTGATCGAGCCACAGAGAAATAAGGAAGAGTTTGCGAGATGGAAAGGAAAAACAATCCCTGCTCAATTCCAGCCATTTTGCTACTGCTTCATCATGTTACCATGTGGACGGCAAATTTCAAAACACATGAGCAATCCACATGCTGCTGTTAATCACGGACCAATTATTTTCCACTGACTAGATCCACAGCATCATTATTGATCATTCCCAAGTCAAATCAAGTTCCTCCGCACAACCACTATCTCGCAACCAATTATTTTCCAGATCAGGCATTCTATCTTTACCTTTCCACGAGACTTTGTGTCAAATTATAGGTATCCTATAACCTTGGTCACAAATATCTAATCACAACTCACTCATTTCATTTTGCTCACTGATATACATTTGGTTCCATTGTTTGAGGCTGATGAAAGATTTGCATGCAACCTTGCTGTACCTCCTGGGCTCACACATAATTCTGAAACTTTAAGCTAAATTGGCTTGGAGTGGGACAGTAACTGTTGTAGAAGTTGGTCAGTCCCACAAGTGATCTCACTGGTATTACCATTCTGACCCACCCTTGCCTTGCTTAAACCCTCCCCTTCCCCTAGTTGAGCTTGCTCTTGCCTTTCAATGTATTACCATGGCTCTTACCTTAACGAAATACTGGGTTACAAAACTAAAGACACAGGGACACAGGATTAAGGTCTCTCTGCCATTTGCTTACCCACTCCATATCAGTGGCTTCTTTCGAGTTATTCTTTAGGTGGTGATCCCCTTCCCGCTGACCAACTATCAAACAAACCTATGGGAATCTTCAATGGTTTAATAGTGCTTTAAAGGTGAATGGGGAAACATTTAATAGGAACCCGAGGGGTGACATTTTTACACAAAGGTGGTGGATGTATGGAACATGGTGTTAAATGGGGACAAGTATGAATCTATGACTCTATTTCATAGTTCCAGCATCTGCAGATTTTTGATAATCAGTGTTCCAGAATTTTAAACTGCAGGTTATGGTTTGAAGGTGGACACAAAATGCTGGAGTAACAGCAGGACAGGCATCATCTCTGGAGAGAAGGAACGGGTGACGTTTCGGGTCGAGATCCTTCTTCAGACTGTTCTCGACCCAAAATGTCGCCCATTCCTTCTCTCCAGAGACGCTGCCTGTCCCGCTGAGTTACTCCAACATTTTGTGACTACCTTTGATTTAAACTGGCATCTGCAGTTCTTCCTTACACGGTTATGGTTTGAAACTGTATTGCCAAAAAATACAGTGCAGTACACTGTGAAAGAGCTGTCACGTTATATGAGTGTGGCACTTTGGCAGGTGAAAAATCTGGAGCAATTTAGTGTAATATTTATTGCATGCATCTTCAGGCATTTATATTATGTTGCCCACAAGGAGATAAATAATCAGGGGAAACCTGTGTGGCATGATTCATATTTATTACAAATATGGAAAGCTAGATATTGTTGTCCAGTCTGATAAATTAACCTTTATTAGGTCAGAATTGGTACATTGTTTAAGGTATGAAAATTAATCGGTGGTAATTATAACCCAGAGGTTAATTAAAGTTCAATGAATGTCACTGCCAGAAAATTACTCACCATGGCAACAGCTACTAGAGCTAATAGGCTTAAATGTTAGGGCAGCTTTAATAAGTGCTGTCATTTTACTGACCAGTTGATGTAGTCGATATTTACCCCAGATAAGACAAAGGCAATGCATCTATGTCAATGTTAAATTTAACATGATTACAATGGTTTGAGTCATAGCCATAATACCAGCAGAATCTGTTTGGATCATGCAGTCTATTTTATTAGGCATGTTTTTCCAGAAAATCAGTCACGTTTTTATTTGAAGGCGCAAAATATTTTATTGCAGTGCATTTGACATTAAATACTGAATTCTTTTATGCAGTGTCTTGTAAATCCAGTTCCCAAGAGAACCTTTCCTGTAGCCGTCGCTGGAATGTGAACCGCACTGCAATCAATCAATGATGCTGAGGCTCCTGCAGCGTGATGGATTTTCCCAACAGCTAAGATACGGAATATAGTAACAAAGCAAACATTAGTGGCAATAGTGGCAATATATTTCTGGGTGGTCAGCATCGAGAGGAGATATGCATTTATGTTTCAAGATAACTATATCAGTTTCCACACGTACGCGGATGATGTTCAGCTCCATCGCGGTAACATCCCTCTTAAACTTTTCACTTTTCTCAAGGTCCAATGTTTATCCAACATTCAGTACAGGATGAGCAGAAATTTCCATCACACAAATATTTAGGTTTATGTTTATTATTGCCATGCGCGCCAAGGTGCAGTGAAAAGCTTTGTTTTGCATGCGATCAGATCAGATCAGATCATACCGTACATAAACACAATCACGTCAAGCTCAAGTACAATTGGTAGAGCAATGGGGAAGACACAGAGTACAGTATATAATTTTCAACATTGTAGAGATTTACAAGTAGAAATGAGATTTAAAAGAGCGATGGTATTGAATGATTGTAGATCCTCCTCTGGGAAGAGCTCGCAGAGAGTGTCTGCATTCCGGCCACATCTTGCACATGATATGCAGGGAAGTTGGAAGACATGCTGCTCAGTACTTGCCACTAACTCACTTCCCTAGTAGTGGAGGAAGGAACTGCAGATGCTAGTTTACATTGAAAATAGACACAAAATGCTGGAGTAACTCAACGGGACAGGCACCATCTCTGGAGAGAAGGAATGGGTGACATTTCGGGTTGGGTCCAGTCTGAAGTAGGTCTCGATTCAAAACGTCACCCATTTCTTCTCTCCAGAGATGTTGCCCGTCCCGCTGAGTTACTCCAGCATTTTGTGTCATTCCTTAGTAGTGGATATGATTCCTCTACTAACTAGATTGCATTCTTTTCCCCAACTATAACATCACCCAAAGCCAACCTTGCCTGAGCTCGTCTGCTGCTGCAGAAAAACTCACCCATTAGGGCCTCATATTAGGTTGACTATATCAAACACATCTGGCCAGCCTCACCTGCTTGAAACTCCATAATTGGCAATGCTTTTGTGGCAATGTAACACTCTGCTGGTCCACACTCCATCCTGATCACCAATCACTCTTTTGCAAGCTAGGTTGTTGGTGCTGCAAATCTTCACATTAGTATAGACATGTTTCTGAAATTCTGCATGACCATTATTTGTCCCTTCATTATAATCTCCTTCGGAAGATAATCCTAAAGCAATCTATATCCAGTTCTAGTTCATCACTCACCTCACTCGGGCAGCACAGTGGGACAGCAGGGTGGTACAGTGGCGCAGCTGTTAGAGCCACTGCCTCACAGTGCCAGACACCTGGGTTTGATCCTGACCTCAAGTGCTGTCTGTGTGTAGTTTGCATGTTCTCCCTGTGACCGCATGGGTTTCCTCCGGGTGCTCCGGTCCGGTTTCCTCCCACATCCGGAAGTGGTGGCGCTGCCCAAGCAGCTGTGGCTCACCTCCAGTCCCTCTGTCTTTCCTTTTTTTGTTTTCATTTTGGACTGTTAGATGTATGTTTTAGTCTATTTTTAGTTGTGTATATGTGGGGCGTGGGGGAAACGTTTTAAAAAAATCTCTTCCTTCAACGGGGATGCGACCTTTTCCTTGCCGTATCTCCGTCTCCATCTGCACTGAGGCCTAATATCGTGGAGCTGGCGGCCTCCAACTGGAATCGACCTTGGGGACTCTGGTGGCAGAGCCTGTGGACTTACCAGCTGGCTGTGGTGGCACTGTGGATGCGATCCGAATTCGGAGCTTCAGAGGCTTCGGCAGCGAGCCCTGTGGACGGTAACATCGGAAGCTCGCAGTCCCGAGTTGGTGACCGATTTTCAGGAGCTCCCACAACAGCATCTTCGTCCGCCCCGAATAGCGGAGTTTGAATCGGCCCGTTCGCGGAGTTTAAAATCGGCCGCGGGATTTACCATCACCCGGCGGGGGCTTCAACACCGAGAGCCTCGATCGCCTCGACGCATTGGGAGAACAAGCAAGGAAGAGATAAGACTTTTGCCTTTCATCACAGTGAGGAAGTGCCTGGAGATTCACTGTGATGGATGTTTGTGTTAAATTATGTTCATTGTGTTTTTTGTTGCTTTTTTCTGTCATGACTGCATGGTTCGAAATCTCGTTCAAACTTGTTAGAATGACAATAAAGGAAATTCAATTCAATTCAATTCAACATCCCAAGGACATGCAGGTTTCTAGGTTACTTGGCCTCGGTAGAATTAGCTCGAATGTGTGTGGAGTGGATGCGAAAGTGTGATAACTTGTGAACAGGTGATCGATGGTCGGTGTGGACTCAGTGAGCCTGTTACCACGTTGTATCCTTCAATCAATCTGTCAGACATTATTTGCTCCACTCTTGTTTGTCAGACCGACCTTTGCCTGAGCTCTGAAATTCTCTGTCTTAACCTTTCTGCCTCTGCCTCTTTCCTCCAGAAAATTCCTTTATAACCTGCTTCTGTCTTAATATCCCTTCCACTGTGTCAACATTGATTTTTGTTTGGCTACCTTCCTGTGAAATGACTTGGGGTATTTTATTAGTGCATGCTGGTGGTGTTGCTATGCTACCACTACTATATTAAGACCCAGTCTCGACAAACATTTTTAGTTTTCACAAGATATTTTGGAGTAAAGCTGTTTCACAGCTTCAGTGACCTGGTTTCAGTACTGCTGTTGTCTGCGTACAATTTGCTGGTTCACTCTGTGACTGTGTGTGGCTTTCTCCTCTGTACCTCTGGTTTCCTCCTACATCTCGAAGATGCACTGGTTGTCAGGTTAATTGACTATAATAACCTACTCCTAACAGAGGGGAGGGCAGGGTTAGGCATGGTGGTGGTAGTGGTGGGAGACATCGATGGGAGGAGTGTTAGAGTCATAGTCACACAGCATGGAAACAGGCCCTTTAGCCCAACCTGCCCACACTGACCAAGATGCCCCATCTACAGTAGTGGAACAGTGGAGGAAGAGACTGACTCTGGTACCTTCCCACACAGTGGGAAACTTTGATTCTGCTGTGTGGGGATGTTTTATGTCAAACCCTATAGTGTGTTGTGTCCCTTTTTTTTAATTGTATGGCTGTATGGGAATTTCATTTTACTGTGCCATCTGGCACATGTGATGAATAAATCTATCTTTTATCTTGTATCTTGTAGTCAATCCTGCCTGCATTTGACCCATAATCCCACTAAACGTTTTCCCATACATGCACCTGTCAAAAATGTATTTTACTTGTTGTTATACTACCTGCTTCAACTATCTCTACTGGCAGCTCATTCCATATACCATCAGGTTTCTATTAATCTTTCGCCCTCTCACCTTAAACTTATATCCCGTGGTTCTTGATTCCCTACTCTGGGTAAAGGACTGTGCATCTACCCTATCTCTCTTGATGATCTTATACGCCTCTATAAGTTCACCCTCATCCTCCTGCACACTAAGGAATAAAGTCCTAGCTTAACAACATCTTTCCTATAGCAGGGTGACCAAAATTGAACATGGTACTCAAAATGTGGCGTTACCAATGTCTTGTACAAATGTAACATAACATCCCAACCTCTACACTCACTACCCTGACTGATGAAGGCCAATGTGCCAAAAGCCTTCTTTACCACTCTGTCTACCTGCAATGCTACTTTCAAGTAACTATGCACCTGCACTCCTACATCCTTCTGCTCCACAACACTCCCCGGGACTTTACTAGTCACTGTGAAGGCCCTGCCCTGATTTGACTTCCCAAAAGGCAACATCTGTGTTAAACTCCCTTACCCATTCCTCAGCCCACTTGCCCAATTGATCAAGATCCTGCTGTAATCTTTAATAACCATCTTCGCTACCTACGATACAACTTAATTAATGGACATATGTGAGTGAATAGGATACATGGGAATTGCTCTGAAAGCTAGCAAAGACATGATGGGTCAAATGGCCATCTCCCATATCATGATGAATAATATAGGAGTCTGAGAAATAATTTGATATTTCCATTTAATTTCCATTTGGCATTATTTATTTAAAGTTTCAGGAATGTCAGAATTAGTTTTGCTACCTGCAATCTGAGGTTTAAAAATATATTTCACATTTTAACTCTGTGCCATTGCATTCCATTGTAAGAATCTTTCTACTTCCTCTCAATTTCATTACTATCATTGACATCTTCTCAGAACAAAACACATCAAAGTATTCCTCCTCTCCAACTATCACCTCAGCGTCAGCCTCCTTTCCCCTCAATGGCCTTTGGGGTACCATTATCAATACAACCTGCATAAATGTATTCAATTGAGCTTGCTACCTGCTAGCAGCAATAAATCATGGAGACATCCTGATGACTGGCTGTAGCCACAGAGGTCTGTATTTTCTGCTCCCCTTCACAGCATTCAATAAAGCCAATTACATCTTTCCCATTGCCTGACTGTGAGAGAACTCCCTGTTCATTCTTCATTCATTTTTCCAATATTCAATCAGTGTCTAACCAAAATTTACACTGAATGCGAATGGGAAAGAAAAATGACTGGATGCCGGTATTACTTTGCCCCCCCCCATCCACTCCCATATGTTCCCGCAACCAGACTAACCTGTTGATAGACACAAAAAGCTGGAGATACTCAGTGGATCAGACAGCATCTCTGGAGAAAAGAAATAGGTGACGTTTCGGGTCGAGACCCTTCATCAGACAGTATGCTCTTCCATATTATTAGCTCAGAATCATTTAAATTCTTACAATTGGGATTTAATCTGAAGAAGGGGCTGGACCTGAAACGTCACCTATTCCTTTTTTTCCAGAGATGCTGCCTGACCTGCTGAGTTACTCCAAATTTTGTATCTATCTTCAGTTTAAACCAGCATCTGCAGTTCCTTCCTCTACAGACTATCCTGTTGCTGCCCTACAGGCCTCTCCCAACTCCAGACCTTGCTGTCACAGTTTGTTCTATGGAGTAATCTGTTATGAGCATTGTCTTAACGTGACAGTCCCTTGGGATCAGGGATGACTTGTTTCCACTCTAGTTTTGTGGATTCTGAGCCAATGAGGCCAATGTGGGACTGGCACACTCTGCCTTGAGAAGAACTGGTGCTTGAGGGGATGGGTTGTTTGGAATGATGTCCTCAGTGTCTTTGGGGATAGAGGTGCTCGGCACCTTTCCAGAGGTTCTTCCTGCATTTTCAACAATATCAGGCTGAGATTCCCAATCATGGAAAATGTTCCCCTTTTTCAAGGAATCTTGGCGAACATATGTGAAGCATTCTCTTCTCCTCCCGAGTGTTCTTGCCACAATGGCTCTCTGCGTATGGTACTTGTTTTAGGGGAGTACACAAAATGCTGGAGTAACTCCAATCAGACAGCATCTCTGGAGGTCATGGAGAGGGTCTGAAGAAGGTTCCCAATCCAAAACGTCACTTATCCATTTCCTCCTGAGATATATGCCTGACCTACTGGGTTGCTCCATCACTGTGTACCACACAGGATTCCAGCATCTGCAGACCCTTGTGTCTAAGAAGGAACTGCAGATGCTGGAATATCGAAGGTACACAAAAATGCTGGAGAAACACAGCGGGTGCAGCAGCATCTATGGAGCGAAGCAAGAAGTCCCTTGTGTCTACTTCTTTTCGGGGTCTAGCCTCAGACAGGCAGACAATGTGACACGCTCACCAGGACTGGTTGAACATGATCCCTATCATACTGACTTTGGAATTAAAATTATAATTAAAATTAAATCAGAATTGGAATAATTTAAATCATTCCGAACTAATAATATGGACGAGCACACTGACTATTTATCGAGACATTAAGATTACTTAATGTAGAATTTGTATTTCAGTTAAAAACAATAAATATATTTAAAACACTTATCACTAATTAAGATATTAATTTGTGCAAAATTATGAAAATGATAGATACTCTCGGCAGTGGTAAACGTTTCCACGTAGCAAAGAGTTCTATAACCAGAGAGCATAGATTTAACGTAAAATATATAAGATTTGGAGGGGATCACAGGTTGTTTTCTTTCACCCAGAGGATGATTGGAATTTGGAATATACTGCCTGATGGAGGGGCTGATGAAGGCAGAGACTCCCACAACAGTTAATAAATATTGAGTGAGGCACTTGAATGGCCAAGGCATTGAGCACTGTGGACCGTAATGGTAAATGGGATTAGTATGTCCTTGATTGTTACATGGACAGGGTGGAGAGAAGGGTCTGTTTCTGTGCTGTGTGAATCTGTATGATCCTATCTATGACACCAGTATACAATAAATCTCAAAAAAACACTTAAGTTCACAAATCTTTTCCATGTAGTTTGAGAACCCCCGTACAACCGAACGTGACTGAAGGCCGGTGTAAAGCCATGGGACCAGACAGTAAGTGCAACCAGCCCTTGCTCTTAGTACCTCTGAGATCCATTCATAGACTCACAGTTGAGATCCATTCAAGGCTTCAGAGTTGAGATCAGTCTGTTCTGAACCATTGTACTGCACTCAGTCGGTGTGGGAGCTCATAAAACACTGAACAGCGAAGGATGAATGAATGAATGATACTTTACTTTGTTGTCACATGTGACAAGTCACAGTGATATTCTTTGTTTTGCATACCCAAGGTATGCAAAGAGTCGCTACATAAAGGGCACCATCAAAGTTACAAAGTATCCCATATCAGGTCCTCCTTTCTTCAGTGCCCCCCACCCCCCACCCCATGGCAGTCTCCCCGTTGGGTCCTCTTTGGATAGGCAGCAGGACATTACAGACCCTACCACCAACACGAGAGCCCATCTGACTCTATAACTGCAGGTTAATGTGCTGGCCACAATATGGTACATACAAGAGCACAATAACCAGTCGAGCCTACTTGAACATTGGGTCTGTGTTACTGCTTGGAAATAATTTCTGGCCACTGTGCTCAATCAGGAAAAGAAAAGAGAAAGTGCCTTTATTAACTTTTCATGCTGTCACCACAGAACCTTGCGGCAGACGGAAACCTCACATAATCTAATCATTTGACTTGCCTGGCGACAGCGCAGTCAGTGATTCTCCTGGATAGCACAGGCATTGTCATTCTGTCATTTTTTTAAATTAGTTCTATCCTTGCTGCGTTCAATAAACATTGATTTTTCAAGCCCAGGATTTTTCACCGGTCATCGACATACACTTGAGTATAATTTTACTGAGGTAGAAATAAACATGACCATGCTGAAAGGAATAGAGTACATTATAAGTTGGTGAATTGGGACTTTATTTTACTTATCCAGTGAAGTTTATATTCCTGATATTAAATAAAAATTCTTCAAAAGTATCGATTTAGCAAAAAAGGGAAAAAGCTGGTGGTATGAGATACAAACTTAGAAAAACTATTTTGTATGAATTCTTTTCTTCTCCTGATTGTTAAAATTGGATATGTTATTTAGCATAATTAAATTGGATAAATTGGATTTTGCACAATTTGTAACTTTTTTACACAAAGGATTGTGGGTGCATGGAACGAGCTGCTGGACAACGTTTAAGAAACGTTTAAACGGGTACATGGATAGGATAGGTTTAGAGTGATATGGGCCAAATGCAGGCAGGTGGGACTAGTGTAGATGGAACATGTTGGTCAGTGTGGGCAGGTTGGGCTGAAGGGCCTGTTTCCACACTGTATGACCGACTCTATGGCTTAAGGACTCTTGAAATGTTTCTATAGATTGCGCTGTGATGTTTTGGAGTATAATTTAGTCATTCCTATTGCAACTCATTTCTCCTTGGCATCAGCTCCACCTACATCAACCGACTCCAACTGGTCCAAAACGCAGCCGCCCGACTCATCACCCACACCAAATCCTGGCATCGCATCACGCCAGTCCTCAAACAACTTCACTGGCTTCCCATCTCCCACCGGATCACCTACAAAATCCTTATCCTCACCTACAAAGCCCTTCCACCCTCTGCCCCCCCCCCCATATCTCACTGACCTCCTCTCCCCCTACCAACCCTCACCGTCCCTCAGATCCACATCAGCCGGTCTCCTCTCCATCCACAAGTCCAACCTCCGCAGTTTTGGGGACAGAGCATTCTCCAGGGCAGCTCCCAGGTTCTGGAACTCCCTCCCCCAACTGATCCGCAATTCCGTGTCCCTCACCATCTTCCAGTCCCGCCTCAAGACCCATCTCTTCACCTCTGCCTATCCTTAGCCCCACGTCCCCCTCCCTTTTCATCTGTGCATTAATTGCCTCATATTGTGTTTTGAATTGAATTCTGTCTTTACTTTGTGTACTAGTCGTGTCTCTACTATTTATTTCATTCCCCTTACATGTTTTTCCTCTAACTGCTAAATTTTTGTAAGGTCCTTGAGACTTGAAAGGCGCCCATAAATAATATTTATTATTATTATTATTATTATTATTATTATTATTATTATTATTATTATTATTCCTACAATTCCATTAAGTTAAAGTCATCATATAATGTTGGTTCAGCCCAGCTATTTCTTGACATGTTAAAACTTGAAGTATAATAGGCACAGACTTCACTGATGGATATTGATGCTGAACTTTATTGGGCACATATATTTTCACGTCATAAATATAAACATGAGCTCATTCAATACATTGTATAACAGTCATGGGAAGAAAGTTCTGCTTTTACAGAACCCTAGTATTAAAGATGGCGAGCTAGATTCATACAGCATTTTGGTCATACGTACCTGCCAAGAGTAGGTGCACATGGATATGAAGTTGGCAGCAAAACCGAGCCATTTTCTTGGCTGATTTAGGAGCTAACTAATTTCTACTGGCAAATAAATTGAGTGAGATGAAGCATATCTTCCTACGTGGCCAGAATTGAAATTCCATTGCTTCATTGTGGAGTTTGGGAGAGGTTGACTGCTGGTGCAGTGGGAGGAAGTCCTGATCAGACTTGTAGTCAACAGAACAGAGCGTTTTAGTTGCCTATCCATTGTCTTTGTCACTGTCAGCCACATGAGTTTTGAGAACAGTTAACGCAAAGGGACTGGGTACCATTGATGGGTGCTGGATGTGTGTACATACACAGTGGGACTATATACACTGGTGACACAACCACAATGACTTCCTTTGGGCCCTTCAAACTCCAATGTCAGCAGATTTAGACTCGATCATGCAATAATAATCTGGGATCATTGAAGACATATTTGTCACAGAAGAGTGAACAAAATCAAGAGAGAAATACACAGAGAGACGCACAGAGTCTTTTGCCCAGAGTAGGGGAATCGAGCACCAGAGGACATTGGTTTAAGGTGAAAGGGGAAAGATTGAATAGGAACATGAGGGGTAACATTTCACACAAATGGTGGTGGGTGTATAGTACAAACTGCTGGAGGAGGTAGTCGAGGCAGGTACTATTGCAGCATTTAAGAAACATTTAGACAGGTACATGGATAGGACACATTTAGAGGGATATGTGCCAAATGCGGGCTGGTGGGTCTCGTGTAGATGGGACATGTTGGTCGGTGTGGGCAAGATAGAAACATAGAAAATAGGTGCAGGAGGAGGCCATTCGGCCCTTCGAGCCAGCACCGTCATTCATTGTGATCATGGCTGATCGTCCCCAATCAATAAACCGTACCTGCCTTCTCCCCATATCCCTTGAATCCATTAGCCCCTAGAGCTCTATCTAACTCTCTCTTAAATCCATCCAGTGATTTGACCTCCACTGCCCTCTATGGCAGGGAATTCCATAAATTCACAACTCTCTGGGAGAAAAAGTTTTTCCTCACCTCAGTCTTAAATGACCTCCCCTTTATTCTACGACTGTGGCCCCTGGTTCTGGACTCGCCCAACATTGGGAACATTTTTCCTGCATCTAGCTTGTCCAGTCCTTTTATAATTTTATATGTTTCTATAAGAGCCCCCCTCATCCTTCTAAACTCCAGTGAATACAAGCCTAGTCGTTTCAATCTTTCCTTATAAGATGGGCCGTAAGGCCTGTTTCCATGCTGTTTGATTCTATGACTAAGAATAAATTGAATTGGTAAATTACAGCAAAGAGCACAATGAATGCTACCACTCTCAGAATGTATATTCAGTATGCTAAGCCATAGCTTAAAGGATTGTTATACCTTCTCTATGATGCCTTTTCTGTCATACAGTAACAAATCAGTTGTGTGTGTAAAGGTCTGTTGGTCCCATCCATGGTGTTCTTTGTGAAGCCTTGAGGAAGATGAGCGTGATAGAGAAACACTGTAGAAGAGCTGACAGAAATAAATCATTGCCTAGCCTGCTGCTTTTAATAAGCCAATTCAAAAGGAGAATTAGAGGACATAGCTTTAAGGTGAGAGAGACAAAGTTTAAAGGAGATATGGAGGGCATTTTATGTTACAGGGAAGGTGATGGCTACCTGGAACACACTGCCTGTGTTGGTGGCGGGGGTAGATATGATAATGCCATTTAAGAGGCTTTTAGATGCATGAATATTCAGAGAATTGAGGTTATGAATAATGTGCAGGTAGATAAGATTAGTTTACCTTGGCATCATGTTTAGCAGAGACGTTGTGGGCCAAAGAGCCTGTTCCTGTGCTATACTGGTGTAATTCTATGTAACAGTTCATAGGAAAGGTCATGTTTCCACATTCATTGCTTTGCTTTAAAAAGAGAATAATTCTTGGTGAGAGTGAATGCTAATGCAAGAGAATAATTTACAAATCGAGAAAAACCCATTAACCTTCCTGGATGAAAAATACAGCATAGCAGTCGTTTGAAAGCTGAGGCATTTCCTGACCGTACATGTCTTAGCCATAATGAGTGAAGGTTGGACTGAGAGATACTGACATATTTGTGCCACATGTCACACCCATGCATTTCATTTCTGTTTGAACTTTCAGTTCAAGTCCAGGTCAGCAGCAAATTTGCTTGGGTGAAGGTTTGACATATGGATGACTGCAAGGGACAAACTTCATCATGTTGCTATTAATTATTCAAGTTCGACAAACTGATAAAATGGTTTAAGATAAAAATTGTAAAAGCTGTTGTGTTTGAGGAGCCTTACGCAATGTCAGTACAAATGTAGTAACACCCATGATAAAATTTTAATTGCGGCTGGATTTTGCCTGGATGTGCCTGTCATCTGCATAGATCTTTACAAATGTTCATGTGTATCTACAGCAACATCAGTGCAAATGAGTGCAGTCATCCTCTTCATAAATGCTTCCACGGAACCGCTTGGAGACAAAAATAAATATTAACCTGGATATTAGCAAAAACGGGTTATGGAATGAGTGGGAAAAGACTTTAGTCTATAGTCTAAAGATGGCTGGGGAGGCAAACTCATCAGGTATTTTTAAAACAAACGTTGATAGATTTGTAATTAATACGGTGTTTAATCCGTAATAACGGGGAGTAGGCAAGAGAATGGAGTTGGGAGGGAATATTAATTGGCCATGATCAAATGGCAGAGCACACTTAATGGGCCGAATGGCCTAATTCTGCACCTTATGATCTTATAATGTTATGATCCCTCCTCTTATCTGCCCTAAGGTGCTAGTTCGTGTGTTGCAGGTTAAGTATCTCTCCTGACGTCAATCCATCCATTTTGGGTGTTAAAATTCATCCATATGGTTTGTAATAACATCACTATGGAGAGATCAAGTTCAAGTGAGTTTATTGTCATGTGTCCCTCTATAGGACAATGAAATTCTTGCTTTGCTTCAGCACACAGAACATAGTAGGCATTTACTACAAAACAGATAAGTGTGTCCATATAACCATGATATAAATATATACACACATGAATAAATAAACTGATAAAGTGCAAATAACAGAAAATGGTTATTAATAATCAGAGTTTTGTCCGAGCCAGGTTTAATAGCCTGATGGCTGTGGAGAAGTAGCTATTCCTGAACCTGGTTGTTGCAGTCTTCAGGCTCCTGTACCTTCTACCTGAAGTGTGTGGCCAGGATGGTGTGGGTCTTTGATGATACTGCCAGCCTTTTTGAGGCAGCGACTGCGATAAATCCCCTCGATGGAAGGAAGGTCAGAGCCGATGATGGACTGGGCAGTGTTTACTACTTTTTGTAGTCTTTTCCTCTCCAGGGCGCTCAAATTGCCGAACCAAGCCACGATGCAACCGGTCAGTATGCTCTCTACTGTGCACCTGTAGAAGTTAGAGAGAGTCTTCCGTGACAAACCGACTCTCCGTAATCTTCTCAGGAAGTAGAGGCGCTGATGAGCTTTCTTGATAATTGCATTAGTGTTCTCGGACCAGGAAAGATCTTCAGAGATGTGCACGCCCAGGAATTTGAAGCTCTTGACCCTTTCAACCATATAAATGGGGCTGTGGGTCCCCCTCCTACTCCTTCCAAAGTCCGCAATCAGTTCCTTGGTTTTGCTGGTGTTGAGGGCCAGGTTATTGCGCTGGCACCATATGGACGTTGATCTCTTCTCTATACTCTGACTCATCCCCATCACTGATACGCCCCACAACAGTGGTGTCATCAGCGAACTTGATGATGGAGTTCGCACTGTGATTGGCTGCGCAGTCATGGGTATAGAGTGAGTACAGCAGGGGGCTGAGCACGCAGCTGTATGTTTGAAATATGTAACATAGTGTATGCGGAAGATATGGTAAACCAAAATAATTGCCTGGATTTTGTAGACGGCACAAATCCATACAAACCTGCAACTGAAACTGAAACATTAACTTCAACCTGAAACGTTAACAGGATCTCTCTCTCTCCATGGATGCAGTGTGAGCTGTCAAATATCTGCAGCATTTTCTGTTTTTATTTAAGAATTATTCCAACTCTCCATGACGGCATTTTCTCATAAGCAATCCCAGAATCGATGGAAACCCAGCAACAATGTTTGTCTATTGCTTTCATTGCTAAACCCACCTCATACCAGAAGGTGTGGCCAGAAGCTAATAGAACCTCCATGCATTTTAGATCCATTACAGGAGCACAGTACTGTATATACACAACGTCACAAAAATGATATTGGAAATAGCACGTCTGCTGTCACATTTCAACATTGTTAGTGAGTTATGAATATAATATTGGATGAGATGCCACCTGCCCCATGTGGGGTTTTTTTACAAGCAGTTAAGGATTTAATAAAAAAACATAATTACCCAGACTGGTCAGTGTAATCCATTTTATTATTTCTCGAGAAAGAGAACCTGAATATTTGCTCATGCCAGCATCGCAAGAAATTATCCCATATTTCAAAATCAAGGCACAGAATATATTTAATGTTAAATCCCTATTATCCAGAAATCAAGGCCAAAATCAGGCTCATGAAATGATTCATTTTCGTTCTTAAACCTTGTCACAGTTCTCACCCTCAAATTTGCAGAGCATATAAGAAAGACACACACTGTATACAGGAGGGGTAAAATATTTGGACAGGTAATTAAAGTTATAGTTACCGATACAGTGCAGTAACAGGCCCTTCGGCCCATTGGGTCCATACCGACTAGTGATTCCTGTACACTATCACTATCCTACATACTAGCGACAATTTAGAGTTCTTACCGAAGCCAAGTAACCTACAAACCTGTACATCTTTGGAATGTTGGAGGAAACCAGAGCACCTGGATAAAACCTATGCGGTCACGGGGGAAATGAACAAACTCTGTAAAGACAGCACCCGTAGTCGGGATCGAACTCACGTCTCTGGTGGTGCAAGGCAGCAACTCTATCGCTGCACCAACGTGCAGCACAATCACTCACCCAGCTGCCCTCCTCAATCACAGGGATCTTTAGTGTTTACCATACTGTCAATCATTTAAAGTTAGCCATATATTGAGTTTTGCATTTGGGTTTATTCGTTCCAAAGTTGTTGGTGTACAATGTCGATGAAGGAGAGATTGTCATTTCCTCTGGCCCTTAAGAATCACCATTGGCCTGGTGCTACAAGGCAAGAAAAAAATAGATAGAGAACTCCAATGTAATGTTAGCCATACCATCTCACCACCCCCCACTTCCACAGGTATTCCAAAGGAATTTCTGTGACATCCCCATAGGCAGCAGAGTGGCTCAGTTTGTCGATGCACTAGCTCACAGCTCCATCGATCTGGATTCAATCCAGACCTCCCGTCCTGTCCGGAGATTGTATCTCTCCCAGTGCCACACGGGTGCTCCAGTTTCCTCCGACATCCCAAAGACAAGCGGGTTGGTTGGTCCATAATTTACTGCAAATTGCTCCCATTGTATAGATGAGAGGCAGGAACTGGAGGTGTTGGTAGGAATGTGATAAGAATCAAATATGGGATTAATGGTTCAATGGTACTTTACTGCCACGTGTACCAAGGTACTGTGAAATTCCTTTTTTTGCATTAAATTCAGTGACATTCCTACTATACATTAGCCACAATCATACTATGTAAAAAAGTGTAAGACAGTAGACCTTTCTGAATCACCACATAAGAGTTACCATGTTTCAGACACCATTTTGTATCCTTCAAGTCCAAACTTTAAAAAAAATGCTAGAGTCTTAACTTGCCTATAAAGGTCCGTTGACATGTGGGCAGCATTTAGTTGGTGTTGCAGTGGTCATCTTGGACAAATGAGGTGTTGCTGTCTTCTACCGCTGTTCTGCGACACGGCAGCCTGTGTCTGTTCCGCCCGCTTGGAGCAGCGCCCAATCTAATGGAGCTCCAGGCTGTTTCAAGGCCTCCAGCGGCCTGCTCCGCCAACTCCACTGTTGTGTGTTGTCTGTGGAAATTGGAGCCCATCTGTCTGGAGAATACTGACATTGATGCTTTCATCTCTCAAGAGAAAAAACCATCTACCACTATTGACCCCTGGAACGCGTGCTGCAGGAAATTGAAGCCTGCAGTCGACAGGGTTAACTGTGATAATAATTCCTCCGCAGAATGCTGAGCCAGCTAAAGCCAATTAGCCTACCTCATAATTCTCTTTGCACTAAAATGGCAAAGGTCTCTCTTGAAATACTGCTGAGCTAATTGCTGCAGATAACCCCTTCAATTCAGAGTCCATGATTCCCATCATATGAGGCACAACTGCCGTTGGCTTGATGGTGGAATTGTGTACCTCTCACCTCTAGAATTCCACGTCAGATGAATTGACATTTTCCTTTCACCAGCAGAAAGACCTCAGGTAGAATCTAGGATGTAAATTGGTTCCAGATGCTTGCTGGTCAACAACACATAAAATCACCCACATTATGGCACAAATTTGATTTAAACTAGCTTAAGAAATGCTGGGATAAATGCCTGGTTGCACGTTCTACAGCTGCTTTAATTACTGCCTGGGCTAAAGTAGATTTGATAAGCTGCTCAAAATAGCAAGCAGCAGATGTGGAAAAATCTGAATTAAAATACAGAAAACATTGGAAACACTCAGCAGGTCATGCAGCGTCTGTGGAGAGCAAAGAGTTAACTTTTCCAGGTTAAAGATCCTTCATCACCAAGCTAGGAAAGGGAGAACACAGCTGTTGCTGAACCCCCTGGGTCAGGGAGAGGCTTAGAGCTTCTTAACACTGGCATTTCTGGAGAAGTGCCAGTGAATTCAATAGACATTTAAAAAAATCAGCAAACTGAGATGCTGGAAACCTGAAATGAGGTCTCAGCAACAGGTCTTGCCAACTTCATGAGTTCCTTTGACTGTTTTCTTTCCTTCTCTCTCTCTCTATCTATCTCTCTCTCTCTCTCTCTCTAACTTCCCACTTTAATTTATTAACCAGACAACTCCATAACATTGGATCACCAGGGCAACACTGTCCCTATGAGTGATATTCCCCGTCCTTCCCATTCCTTCTCTTTCTGTCTGCAATTTTAACTGACATTCTTTCTCACTTTCCTTGTTCTAACAAAGGATCTTCAACATGAAACGTGACTCTGTTTCACTGTCCACAGATTCTGTCTAGCCCGCAGAGTATTTCTAGCGTTATTTGTTGTTCTAAAAATAAAAAATTGCAACTGACAGAATCAAATGGACTTATTAAAAAGCATTAACTTTTAAAGGTGTTGTGTCGGTGGCTTCTCTTGGGAAACAGGTGCTGCATCTACACTGTCAAGTTAAGTAAGAACTTGAGCCATTTCATCTCAGCATTTGAATTAGGAAGAGGATTAGGTCATTCAGCCCCTCAAGCTTTAAAAAAGATCATGGCTGATCTGATTATAAGCTCAGCATCTATCCCCAGGAACCTTTCACCTTTTTCTTAGCGAGCATCGATCTACCTCTGCCTTGCAAATATTCCTAGGATCTGTGTCCACCACCCTTTGATAAAGAGAGTACAACCACAACTGTGAGAACATCATTTCACCTCATTATTTCCTAATATTTCAACTCAATATTGTTTTAATAGTGGCTCCTTGATTTAAATTGTTCCATAACAGAAATGTTCCACTTCACAGTTTACCTGTTGTAACCCCTCATATATTTCAATCAAGCTCTATTTTACTTCTCCGATAGAAACAAGTGTAGTCGCACTCATCTTTCCTTATAAGACAAACGTGTCCATTCCAGATATTATTCTAGCAAGACCTCTCTGAACTGCTTCCAGCGCATTCCAGTGAAATCATCTCTCATTGTATCAAACTCAAGAAGACACAGTTTACGTGGTCTAATGTTCTTTTATAACCTTTTGTCAGTATCTTTCTGAAGGGCCAAATCAATCAATCAATCAATCAACCTTTATTGTCATCTTGCAAGCAACAGTTGTACAGTGCAAAATGAAAAGACGTTTCCCAGTGAATAGCGGAGCATCGCACATGAAATTTAAAACATTTCACACATAATAACACTAAAAAAACAATCCAGTCCCTGATGGAACAGTATAAATAGTTAAAAGCAGGTAAAAACACAATGTTAAAATACAATAAACCAATCATAAAAAAAATGTCCGGGGCCGCTGATTTGAGTGGCCAGTGCCAGTTATTAAAGTGTCCGTGCCAGCCTCAGAATCTAGTGACTGTGAGTGCAGAGTGACTGTTTAGCAGCCTCACAGCCTGTGGTAGGAAGCTGTTTAGCAGTCTTGTAGTCCGGGCTTTGATGCTTCGATATCTCTTGCCTGATGGCAGGAGATCCAGGTGTGTGTGGAGGGGGTGCAGTTTGTCCTTAGCAATTCTCTGAGCTTTTTTCAGACAGCGGCTCTGGAACAGTTCTTGTACCGAGGGTAGGGAGACGCCAATGATCCTCTCTGCTCCCCTCACTACCCTCTGCAGAGCCTTCCTGTCCGAGCAGTTGCAGGTGCAGTACCACGTATTTATGCAGTACGTGAGTACAGACTCCACCGTACCCCTGTAGAAAGTCCTGAGGATGTTGGTGGGGAGTGAGGCCTGTTTTAGTTTCCTCAGGAAGTGCAGTCGCTGATGGGCCCGTTTGACGGTCCCAGTGGTGTTCCTGGACCAGGTGAGGCTGTCCGTAATTTGCACACCGAGGAACTTTATGCTCTCCACTCTCTCCACTGCAGTGCCACTGATGTTGAGGGGTGTATGCTTTGGCTGCGCCCTCCTGAAGTCGACAACCATCTCCTTAGTTTTGTCGACATTCAATTCTAGGTTATTTTTGCCGCACCAGTCCACCAGTTGTTCTACCAATAGACCACATTCACTTACTATTCTGCTTGTTACAATCTTAAAAAACTCAAACAAATTCATTTAACGTTATTCTCTTTCATAAATACATATTGATTCTGCCCGTACTTACAATTATTATTATGATTATTTTCTAAATGCCATGCCCTGACTTTGGTAACAACAGACTCCAGCATTTCCCTGATTATTGATCTCAGGCTAACTGGCCTGTTGTTCAGATGGTAAATGCGATATATTTGTGCACATTTAGCAATCTGTGACTATTTAATCCACATAGCAACAGTCTATAGTAAGTGCATTACAAAGACTTCATCTGTGACCTTGCTCTGTTTCTCAACAGATTGCAAGTCTTAATTTGAACAATTTAAATTGCAGTCCATTGATTCCAGGATGCAGAGTTATTGTTAGATATTATGAAAAGCATATCTGAAGTACGATCATGCGGTGCTTTCTTTTTCATGCCACGGGTATTAAGTGGATATTTTCTGGAGTAGAGTGCGATTATGATGATTTACATATGGAAATGAGCTGGCATTCATTGACGTGAAAGGCATTTGCACAGATCAGCCATTTTCTACATCAATCCCTATGCAACTGTTACCGGGATAAGTTCATCTATGTGATTCCATGAGTTTTCAACAGCAGCTGTGTGATGTAAGGTGATTCTGTCTGAGGATCCCAATCAGGTGCTGGCCATCCCAAATTTGCTAAGCCCCACTAAGCCATTTGTTCTCAATCAGGCTGTTCACAATGCCAACCCCAACCCTTGGTTAGGTGGCCATCTTCTCAACATTGTCTTTTCCTGACGCCTAGCCCTCTGCTGAGTGATCTCCAGACCTCAGACTTCAATTGTGTGAACCCGACTTTTCACATCCCTCCACCAACACCCAACACCCCAAAACTACCAGTCTAAGCACCAATTCACTGACCACTAACAGTGAAGAAGGGGCGTTCATCGAGAATCTCAAGACCATGTACTAGGAGCAAACAGAAAC
Source organism: Leucoraja erinaceus (assembly GCF_028641065.1). Taxonomy (NCBI): domain Eukaryota; kingdom Metazoa; phylum Chordata; class Chondrichthyes; order Rajiformes; family Rajidae; genus Leucoraja; species Leucoraja erinaceus. The sequence goes on from NC_073408.1 coordinate 12,310,000, forward strand.
CCTGTGTAAATGGTGGAAGGGGTCAACTCTTTCACCCATCCCATCAGCCTCCTGCTCCCACTCCTGTTGTTCTAAGTCTATTGTTCCCATCTAGGCCACAAAACTTGAGTGGAAGCAAGTCAACCTTGATAGACTTCCTTAGAATGGAAGAAGAAACAGATTGATATGCACAACAATCATTGGTGGTGAACTACACTAAGACTGAGGTGCTTCTCTGAGTACAGGTGCATTTCTAGGCCACATGATGGATGAATGCTATAAGTCTGACACATGCCACGTACAGAAATATTCAGATGATACAGCGATTGTGGCATGTGTAAGGAACGGGCAGGAGGAGGAATAAAGGAACTTGACCAGTTCCTTTTGTGCCTGGAGTGAAGAGAACTGTCTCATCCTGAACACAACTAAGACTAAAGAGATGGTGGTTAACTTTGGCAGGTCCAAGCTCCCCCTTCAGCCGGTCAACGCTGCTGGGGCTGACATTGCGGTGGTGCAGACATATAAATACCTTGGAGTGCACCTTGATAACAAACTGGACTGGTCTGTCAACTCTGACTCCCTCTACAAAAAAGGCCAGAGCAGACTCTTTTTCCTCAGAAGGCTCAAATCCTTCAATGTGTGTAGTGACATGCTGCACATGTTTTACAACACTGTGGTTGCAAGTGTTATTTTCTACGCTGTTGTCTGCTGGGGCAACAGCATTAGTACAAAGAACAACAAGAAGCTGGTCAAACTGGTTAAACGAGCCAGCTCAGTGCTGGAGGGGAGAGTAGACTCTGGGATGGATGTGTTTGAGAGGCGTATGAGGCACAAGGTGCAGGTCATCCTGAAAAACCCCGGGCATCCCCTCCATGTAATTCTGGAGAGTCAAAAGAGCACTCGGAACAACAACCGGCTCCTCTCCCTGCCCTGTAGAATGGAGCGGTTCAGGAGATCCTTCACCCCTGCAGCCATTAGATTTTATAATTCGGACCGCTAGGCTGTAGGGGGATGCATTCTTGCATTTTTTAATTTTTAATTGTTAATTATTGGTCTTTTTAAGTATTTATTGCTCTCAGGTAGTGTCCACAGTGTATTCTATGTATTTTCTGTCTGCGTTCATTTTGAATCTGTGGGTTTGTTGGTTGGGGGCTTCTGGACATCTGCATTTCCCTGATGGGATCAATAAAGTATTTATTATTATTATTATTATTATTTTCTTCACACATTTTTGGATGTTGATCATCTTTGCAGTTTCTTTAGCATGTTAAGCTAGAAGAAATCATTAGCACTATGTTGCAATCAAGTGGGAATGATCAGGAGTAGTACTAGTATCTATCCCCTTTGTATGTTATTTAATCATAATCATAATAGTCATTTATTAGCCAAGTATGTTTTGCAACATATGACAAATTTGATTTGCCATACAGTCGTACCAATAAAGAGCAGCAAGGCACCCAAATATATTTTTAATATGAACATCCACCACAGCGATTCCACATTCCTCACTGTGATGGAAGGCAAAAAAAGTTCAATCTTCTTCCCTTCTTTGTTTTCCCGCGGTCGAGGCACTGGCACCTTCCATTGTCGGGGCGATCTTGGCTCCCGCAGCCGGCAGTTAAGCCCTCCGCATCGGAACGATCAAACTCCTGCATCATGGGGATCTCAGCTCCCCGCACCGGGTGATTGGATCCCGGGTCGGGGCTGGTCAAACCTTTTGTGGCTTGGATCTTCCTGACATCCGTCTCTACCCGAGACTGCGAGCTCCTCCATGTTGAAATCCGCAGGCTTGGATTGGAGCGTCGATCCCAGGCAAGGGATCGTAAGCTCCGATGGTAAGTCCACGGCCCCACATTGGGGCTCAAAGTCAGTCTTGAGCAAGGCTGCCAGCTCCATGATGTTTGGCAACAGAGCGACTGGAGATACAATCCAGAAAACAATTGCACCTCCGGCAAGGTAAGAGATTAAAAAAAGTTCCCCCCCCGACTCCCTCCCCCACCCCACACATAGAACAAACCAGAGAACATTAACACATACTTTTTAAAACACACTAAAAATAACAAAATTTACAAAAAGGCAGACAGACTGTTGGCGAGGTGTTGATTAATTGATTAATTATAAGGATGTGGATGTCACTGGTAAGTCTTCTTAGTCTCCAGGAGGAGGACTTGAACCCATGAACCTCTGATGCAAAGATGAGCTAGAAAAAGCCAGACAAACATCCTGTAAAAATCAGAGGCCTGTGAATCACCTGCGGTTCTTGCATCGCACCAAGGGACAATCATCTGGGCCTGGCTGCCCAAGAACACCAATAGCAAATGCATATTATAGCTGACATCTGCAAGTGTTAATGTCATGGAAAACCCATAGACTTAAGCAGCCTTTCTAGAGTCTTTCGTAAAGTGGTTCAGTTCCTGCTGAAACGTTATCAACTCATTGTATTCTCTAATGGAGCTGTCTGATTCTTATCCTATGGACAACATGTCAACAAATAGAACATGTTGTTGTGGAAGACCTGGCAGTGAAAGAAACTTGCCATGTGCCAGGAGATCGTGTCATCTTCATTGAATACACTGAGATGGTTGCAAAACGCACTTGCGAATGCTGTTGCTAGAAACTCCAATTAGGACAAGTCATAAACCTCTGCGCTATGTAATGAAGAACAGATTCATTGTGAATAGCGAGAGTGGGTGGATGAATTAGTTGGTGCTTATGCTTTTGAGATATCAGTGGGAATAAATTTATTGAGGTTTGTGAAGCTTGCTATTATAAAGCTTTAGCAAGTTTGGACATCAGAAAACAGATTTAATACATTTCACACATTTACAAAAATGTGGACAAAATGCCAGGTGTATATTAATTGCCCAGATGGGTTTTTTTTTAGCACAAGCAAGGTCAATACTATCCACAATGTGTACAGAGTGGTTGATCTTAATATTATCCGTGAGAAATGATGGGCTAGAAATCAATCGTATTATCAAAGCTTTAAAAATCTCAAATCCATGTCAAGGACGATATTTTCTTGTGCGTTTGTATCCTTGGAGTTTTACAGAGAAAGGACAATGAGTTGGCAGCGAACGCAGTCTCAGAACGAATATTAACAATTTGAATGTCTTAATTGAAGCTTCTAGCCTCGGGTTCAATAAGTTTTGCGGATTTTTAACCACTGTATCCGCTGTTCCAGGTGTGGACTCCTATATATCAGCGAGACCAAGCACAGGCTCGGCAATCGATTTGCTGATCATCTCTCAGTCCGCCTAAACCTACCTGATCTCCTGGTTTCGAAACACTTTAACTCCCCCTTCCATTCCCATACTGACCTTTCTGTCCTGGGCCTCCTCCTCTGTCAGAGTGAGGCTTAGCGCAAATAGGAGGAACAGCACCTCATATTTCTCTTGGGCAGCTTACACCCCAGAGGTATGAACATTGACTTCTCTAACTTCAAATAACCCTTGCATTCCCTCTCTCTCCATCCCTTCCCCTTCCTAGATCTCTGACCAGTCTGACTGGCCCCTGATGAAATGTTCTCTCTATATGCTTCGTTGTCACCTTCTCCTAGTTAACAATGATCTATTCCACATTTTCCTTGAACTGCAACACCCTTTGATGTCTCATTTTCACACCTTACGCTTTCTTATCTCTGTATCTACCTCTCCCTTGACTCAATCTGAAGAGCATTGTCACTTTTCATATCACTGCACATCTCGTATGTGACGAATAAACTTGACTTGACTTGACTTGACTTGGATCTTGAACCGAAACATCACCCATTCCTTCTATCCAGAGATGCTGCCTGTCCCACTGAGTTACTCCAGCATTTTGTGTCTATTTTTAACAGTAATCTCATTGTTCATTGTTTTTTCCCACAATTAATATCAAGCCCAGCAGGTCCCAAATAAAACCCATACTTCAAAGTTATAGATACAATAGACTGAAGAGCTGGTTTGTCAAAAAGACAAAAGGTGCCGGAGTAACTCAGCGGGTCAGTCGGCATCTCTGCAAAACATGGATAGGCAACATTTCGGGTTTAGTTTTGGGATATAGGTTGGAAATAGGCCACTCTGCCCATCGAGTCCATGCCGACCATCGATAATCTATACACTAGTTCTATATTATCCCACTTTCCCATCCTAGACATTAGGGTGAATTTACCGAAGCCGATTAACCTACAAACCTTGACAACTTTGGAATGTTGGAGGAAACCGGAGCACCCAGAGAAAACCATGCGGTCACAGAGAGAACGTGCAACCTCCACACAGACAGCATCCATAGTCAGGATCGAGCCAAGGTCTCTGGCGCTGTGATGCAGCAGCTATACCAGTGTTGGGACACTTCTTCATACTTCGGAGCTTCCTGGCTATTCCTTGCTCCCCTGATAAATTACAAGGTCAGGGTGAAAATGATTCTTAGTTTCTCCACCGATGGGCGATTGAAATTCCCTGTCCAAAATGGTGACAGCCTGCCTTTAAGAATGAGTCTGCTTTAATAAAGTGGGCCCCTAATTCAGATTCACTGACAGACAAATCATTCTCTGCTGTGATAATGAGGTATATGCAGCCGCCCGAAGGAGATGTTAAACTGCCTCACCGGCTCATAGATTTTGCTGTATATTTTGAAGAGTTGCTATCTTGTCATTTGTGAGCTGCTCCAGTGAAAAGCATGTAATGAATTGCACCTATCAGTTCTGAGATCAAACCCTAATCATTAAAAGGGCAAGGTAAGGACACAATTTTCTTTTAGTAAATTGAACTTGCTCTCACAACGACAGTCAATTACTCTGATGCAAAGTTCCAAAAGTATTGCTGCAGTCTGCAAATATAGAACGTAACAATTATCAACTAAACATTTAAATCCTGTCACTTACGGCTTTGTTGTGTGCTTACATTGAAGGGTTCCGACCCGAAATGTCACCTACAATGGCATTAAAGGTTCTGCACTCAGCTGGCTCCGTTCCTACCTTTCCAACAGATCCCACTTCATCTCTCTCCACAACCACACCTCTGCTACAGCCACAGTCACTCAAGGCGTTCCCCAAGGCTCCGTACTCAGCCCCCTCCTCTTCATCATCTACATCCTCCCCCTTGGTCAAATACTCCGCCACTTCAACCTGGACTTCCACTGTTATGCCGATGACACCTCAGATCTACCTTGGCACCAAATCCCCCCCACAACCCCCCCCCCCCCCCCCCCCCTACCCCACACCCCCCACCCCCCCCCCCCCCCACCCCCCCCCCCCCCATATCCCCCTCCCATATCAACTCCTGTTTGTCAGCTATAAAAACCTGGATGCAACATAACTTCCTCAAACTCAACAGCGATAAAACAGAATTCCTCCTCATAGGCTCCAAATCCACACTCAGCAAAATCAATAACCCCACTCTCACCATCGACGGCACCACTGTCTCCCCATCTCCCCAGGCCCGCAACCTTGGCGTGATCTTTGATTCCACCCTCTCCCTTGAGCCTCACATCCGCCATGTCATTAAAACCTCCTTCTTTCACCTCCGCAACATCGCCAAACTCAGACCCTCTCTCACACCTCCCGCTGCTGAAAGACTCATCCATGCCTTCATCTCCTCCCGACTGGACTACTGCAACTCACTTCTCCTTGGCATCAGCTCCACCTACATCAACCGACTCCAACTGGTCCAGAACGCAGCCGCCCAACTCATCACCCACAACAAATCCTGGCATCACATCACTCCAGTCCTCAAACAACTTCACTGGCTTCCCATCTCCCATCAGATCACCTACAAAATCCTGGTCCTCACCTACAAAGCCCTCCACCATCTGCCCCCCCCATATCTCACTGACCTCCTCACCCCCTACCAACCCTCACGGTCTCCCTCAGATCCACATCAGCCGGTCTCCTCTCCATCCACAAATCCAACCTCCGCAGTTTTGGGGACAGAGCCTTCTCCAGGGCAGCTCCCAGGCTCTGGAACTCCCTCCCCCAACTGATCCGCAATTCCGTGTCCCTCACCATCTTCCAGTCCTGCCTCAAGACCCATCTCTTCACCTCTGCCTATCCTTAGCCCCACGTCGACAGATAGCACAATGGGCTAAGAGTTCGGCTGGCGACCGGAGGGTAGCCGGTTCAAATCCCGCTTGGAGTGCATACTGTCGTTGTGTCCTTGGGCAAGACACTTCACCCACCTTTGCCTGTAATGGAATGTTACGGCGGCAGGCGCGGGCACACCGCGACGCCCTGTGTCTCCCTTTCAAGGGAGATGCTAAAAATGCATTTCGTTGTCTCTGTACTGTACACTGACAATGACAATAAATTGAATCATTTCATTTCATTTTTTTTTACGTCCCCCTCCCTTTTCATCTGTGCTTGAATTGCCTCATATTGTGTTTTGAATTGAATTCTGTCTTTAATTTGTGTACTAGTCATGTCTCTACTATTTATTTCATTCCGCTTACATGTTTTTCCTCTACTTGCTAAATTTTTGTAAGGTGTCCTTGAGACTCTTGAAAGGCGCCCATAAATAAAATTTATTATTATTATTATTCCTTTACTCCAGAGATGTTGCTTAGCCTGCTGAGTTACTCCAGCATTTTGTATCTACCTTCAGTATAAACCAGGATTTGCTATTCCTTGTTTCAACGTGTTGTTACAATTGTTGGCCGATCTGTTGCAACCGTGTGATTATGTATGTATGAAGTGACTAACTGGCCAATTCGCTCTCTTGTCTTCTAGGTCCACCTTTTATCATCTCTCCTCCAGAAAATATAACAGTGAACATATCCCAAGATGCCTTCTTCACCTGCCAGGCAGAAGCATGTCCCGAAAACCTAACTTACACCTGGCTCTGGGAGGATGAAAATGTCTTCTTCAAGAGGTAAACTCATGTCTTAATTTAATATGTCACTTGACACGGGTGGTCCAATCTGGGTGACTTTCTAAAGCAGTTTCTTAGTTGTACAGTGATAATAATATCCTCGGAATCTCTGGATTTGCCCAGTATCCCGTCATTCTAACCAGTGAGATGAAACAGGCATCAGTAACAAGCCTGGTCAGTCTGAAGAAGAGTCCCGATCTGAAATGTCACCTATTCATGTTCTCCAGCGATGCTGCCTGACCCGATGAGTTACCTCAGCACTTAGCAATCCTTATATATAAACCACAATCTGCAGCTGCTTGTTTCCACAATACCAAGCCCTCAATTAGTTATTCCAATTTAAATTAATAATTTAGATAAATTGATTGAGCGTAACTTATCCAGATTAGTTGATTATATAAGATTTGGTGAGAAAGTGATATGCAGAGAGTAAACATACAGGTTTAGACTGCTTAGACCATAAAAGCAATTTAGACTACAAATGATGCTAAGGGAACGACAATATAAAACAAGGGAGGTCTTGCTGAGGTGATCACATGGTTTTGTAGGACCACGTTTGAAGTGGCAGATGAAATTTTGATCTTCATACCTAATAAAAGATTACTTAGTAGGAAACACGAGCAGTGTGGATTCACTGGAATGAATCCAGGGATGAGGGGTTTGTTCTATGGAGAAAGATTAGCTGTGAGAAAAGGTCTAACTGCTTGAATGCGATGTTAAGAGAAAAGTACAAACCTCACCTCACAAAACGTCGTCATATATACACCTCACAAAAAGATGATTAACTGCACTCAGGAAGGAGCATAGCTCAAAATAATTGAATATGGATGCAGAGAGCATTTTGTTGGCTTGTGTTGTTATGGCAACATCAAGCTATGTACAAGTTGACAGTGCGGCAGTCAATTGGTCATCCTAGCTGTTCATCGTGTGAGTCATCAGACACAATGCTGACTCTTTATTCAAAGGCTGAGGAAATCAATAGATCCACTTGGGAGCAGTAGTTACAGGTTAACAATCAGTTTTGGGAACTTTTGGTTCATTGTTCTGCCTTGAACAATTCCATCATTTTCACCTTTTCTTCCATTTGTTAATAATAAGTAATTTTAATATAATCCATCGCAGGTGATATACTGACTGACACCCACTATAGAAACATAGAAACATAGAAATTAGGTGCAGGAGTAGGCCATTCGCCCCTTCGAGCCTGCACCGCCATTCAATATGATCATGGCTGATCATCCAACTCAGTATCCCGTACCTGCCTTCTCTCCATACCCCCTGATCCCCTTAGCCACAAGGGCCACATCTAACTCCCTCTTAAATATAGCCAATGAACTGGCCTCAACTACCCTCTGTGGCAGAGAGTTCCAGAGATTCACCACTCTCTGTGTGAAAAAAGTTCTTCTCATCTCGGTTTTAAAGGATTTCCCCTTTATCCTTAAGCTGTGACCCCTTGTCCTGGACTTCCCTAACATCGGGAACAATCTTCCTGCATCTAGCCTGTCCAACCCCTTAAGTAAATAAGTAAATAAGTAAATAATAAACCCACTGACTCCCATGGCTATCTGGACTACACTTCTTCCCACCCTGTTTCCTGTAAGGACCCCATCCCCTACTCCCAATTCCTCCGTCTGCACCCAGGATGAGGTGTTCCACACCAGGGCATCGGAGATGTCCTCATTCTTCAGGGAACAGAGGTTCCCCTCTTCTACTATGGATGCGGCTCTCACCAAGGTCTCTTCTATACCCCATAACTCTGCTCTCACTCCCCATCCTCCCACTCGTAAAAAGGCCAGAGTACCCCCTTGTCCTCACCTTCCACCCTTCCAGCCGTCACATACAGCCAATAATCCTCCGACATTTTCGCCACCTCCAACGGGATCCCACCACTGGCCACATCTTCCCATCTCCTCCCCTGTGTGCTTTCCGCAGAGACCGCTCCCTCCGTAACTCCCTGGTCAATGTGTCCCTTCCCACCCAAACCACCCCTTCTGCCACTTGCCCTTGCAACCCCAGAAAATGCTACACTTGTCGCTTTACCTCCCCACTTGACTCCATTCAAGGACCCAAGCAGTCTTTCCAGGTGCGGCAGAGGTTCACCTACACCTCCCCCAACCTCGTCTATTGCATCCGCTGCTCTAGGTGCTCTACATCGGTGAGACCAAGCGTCACCCAACACCTTGGCTCAGTTCGCAATAACCAACCTGATCTCCTGGTGGCTCAGCACTTCAACTCCCCCTCCCATTCTGAATCCAAACTTTCTGTCCTGGGCCATCCTCTATCCAGAGTGAGGACCACTGTAAATTGGAGAAGCAGCACCTCATATTTCACTTGGGCAGTTTACACCAGTGGTATGAACGTTGACTTCTCTAATTTCAGGTAGTCCCTGCTTTCTCCTCCCCTTCTCAGCTCTTCCTCAGCCCACTGTCTCCTCCTCTTCCTTTCTTCTCTGCCCCCCACCCCCCCACCTTCACATCAGTCTGAAGAAGGGTCTCAACCCGAAACATTGCCTATTTCCTTCGTTCCATTGATGCTGCCTCACCCGCTGAGTTTCTCCAGCATTTTTGTCTACCTTTAACATAATTAAGATTGGTGTGTCAGTACAATCAATAGCAGTGAGAGTAAAAATGGTACCAAATGATATTAAATTGTTTTACATAGTGCTCACTCCTGGATGCAGACAGTTACATTTTTGTGAGGATTAAAATATGATTTGTTGAACATAATTTTCATAAATTTAGACCATGCCCTCTTTTCATGAGCCGAAGGAAAGATTTGTTTTATGTGTTCTGTGCAGTAATATTGTAAAGGTGTTCCTCGTGAATGGGCTTATAATTTTGCAGAAGCATTCTTATTCATTTGTTTTAATTATTTAAACAGGCAAGACCAACATTTATTTCACTTGAGAAAATGGAGCAAATCTTTCTTCTTGAATTGCTGCAGTCCTTCCGGCTGCCATGGTAGGGATGCGGAGTGAAATAGAGGATTTAGACCCATTGATGATGGACCCGTTGGTGCTGTGTTTGCAAGGCAGTTTCATGTGTAGCCTCGGGGAGAGTGATGTTCCCATGCACCCACTGCCCTTAATGTTCTTGGTGATAGAGATCATAGATTCGGGATGTGCTGTTCGAAGTCTGTGCAAAAGCATCTCTTTGTACAAAGAGCAGTAAATGGATGAATTAACTACTCCTGCAGCTAAAGAATAAATATGTCCGTCAGGAATTACAGCGGCTTCTGTTAATGGCAGTCTACACTCACTAGCTTGAGAGGGAGATATCATTGATTGTCTGGTACTAAGACAGATTAATGGTTCGGCTGAATTGATAGTGTGTAACTTATCCAGGCTTGCTGATGATACAAAATTCAATGGGAAAGTGAGATGGAGGAAATAAGCATTGATGTCTCTGACCTCAGTCTAGAAGTTGCAGACAGTCGGTGGCCACTTACCAGGCATCAGCAAGTTTGCTGCATGAATGAAAATTTAAAAAAAATAGATAGGCTGGAAATCTTAAATAAAGCAGAAAATGCCAGCGACACTGTGGCTGGATGTGTGGAAGGGGAAGCAGAGACAAAACAAAGCCTTTCCTGATGGAATCTGAGATCAAATAAGACCTGAAATGTGTTTCTCTTTTCACAAAGCTTGCCTGATTTGCTCTTTTCAGCAACCTGTGTTTTTATAGCAACCATACACATTCTTCCCAAACATCAGTTGATGATTTAATTTGTTTTGTTTGTTCATATTCTTGACAGATGTATTAATTGTTGATCACGAACCCATGGGGAGTTATTTTATTACCATGGTAATGCCTCTCGTTCCATATCTGAGGGTCAAGGTGTGCCCATTATTCTAAGAATGGAATAAGTCGCAGAAGTAAAGGTACAACGTACATCTTGCTTGCAGCAGCATTACTGGCAAATAGATTGAGACAACTTGCAAGACACAAATGATACATAAATTCCAGAGCAACAGGACAAAATCCACACAGGGCAGTTTTCACCCCATTTCTGAGGACGAATGTGCTTCAATTGGAGAGGCGCCAGACGAGATTTACAAGAATGATCCCGGTAATGCTCGGGTTCACATATGAGGACCGTTTGATGGCTCTCGGCCTGTACTTGCCGAAGTTTAGAAGGATGAGGGGGTACGCCATTGAAACCTATCAAATAAAGAACGGCCTAGATAGAGTGGATGTGGAGAGGATGTTTCCAATGGTGAGAGCGTTGAGGACAAGACGGCACAGCCTCTGCATAAAAGGACATACCCTTACAGTGGAGATGAAGAGGAATTTCTTTAGCCAGAGGGTGGTGAATATGTGGAATTCATTGCCACAGATGGCAGTGGCGGCAAGTCATTGGGTATGTTTAAAGCAGAGATTGAAGGGTGTCAAAGGTTATAGGGAGAAGCCAGGAAAAGGCAGGAGAAGGCAGGTAGATAGGGTGGTCAAACAGGCTTTTGGCACATTGGCCTTCATCAGTCAGAGCCTTGCCCTGAGCAGGTGAATCGAGGACCAGAGGACATAGGTTTAAGGTGAAGGGGATAAGATGTAATATAAATCTCAGGGGTAACCCCGTCACACAAAGTATGGTGGGTTTATGGAACAAGCTGCCAGAGAAGGTAGTTGGGGCAGGGACTATCCCAATATTTAAGAAACAGTTTGACAGGAACATGGAATAGGACAGGTTTGGAGAGAAATGGACCAAATGCGGGCAGGTGGAGCTAGTGTACCTGGGACACAGTGGTTGGTGTGGGCAAGTTGGGCCTGTTTCCACAATGTATCACTCTATGACTTTATTGATGGTTTTCTATGATTGATTATATTTTAGCTCACCAGACTATTGTCTTCTGAGATAATAGATTAATGATGGTTTAGAAATGTTGACGTACAGGACTACAGATAGTGTGAGCAGTTAAATTATGAGAATCTTTTTCTCCATCTCTTCTAGTTTTTTGCTAAACAGATCATTAAAGTTCTTGTGCTGCTAATGGTGATAACTCATGTTCAAATTTCATATTAAAAGTTTGACCTCGTTTCAGAACTTGCAGCTAACGTACTGGAGTCCAAATGCAGTGCAGATGAGGACCTGTGTAGAATTGTGTGCTAAAAACTCAGTGAAATAGCAGGAAGTGAAATACATTTTACATGCAAAGTATAACTTTGGCCACTGTAAGCATGTTCAGTGATGCTGACCTGGGATGAATGTCTAGGCTTTCCTTTCAGTTAGATGTGTTTTATAAATTGATGCAAGCAATATGTGTGCGGGAGCAGGTGGACACAACTTTATTGTGTAACTCTACCTCACTGGAGCTGTTTCATTGATGTCACTAATCTCACAATTGCATCAAGAGGGGCTTTATTCACTTATTGAACGGTTGCTATGATGTTGACAAACTGGCTTCACTTGGTTGGTTTAACAAACGTCACTCTGTAAATGGAGATGCTCATGTGGCTCACTCTGTATATTTCTCCTAGGGATGGGGAGAGCACAGAGCAACAGCATGCTGGAGTGTAATTGTAAATCAAGGTGAAGTGTCCTTGCCCCATAAATCCATGACACACAAACTATCTATGGATGTTTTGGAACATCAGAGTTCTAACTACTTATGATTAGTTTTGATTGGTGTGGGTGATCAGCATGGATGTGATGGGCTGATGGGCCTGTTTCTGTGCTATCTGACTCTAGGATTCTATCTGAGGATGTCAACCAAAGTTCACACACTCCCTCATCTGTCCCTGCAAACTGCATTAAGTGTTCCTATATATATCATAGGGCATTAATATGCAATGACAAAATGTCCTGAAATAGACATGTTCTCCCAATGCCCTAGAGAAAAACCCTGTAAAAGTGCCATTAGCTCGAACATTGACATTGGTGAGATGGCTGGTTAATTGCCTCCATTTGCCAGGTTGAATATTGGCCCCGGGGGTATTTGCTGCAGACTGGTGACAAATCTTGTGGTCTCTGGTGGTTTCTGCTGTTCTGTCAGAGCAGATTCCTGAAGGCAGATTAAGGGGTGCTTTACTCTGCAGCCAGCATCTTCCACATCTGACAGAGGCAGTCAGCAGAGCACTAAACTTGTCCAAAGAGATTTGCAACTGCCTTTCTTTGAAATCGAACATGATCCCATGACACTGTCTTGGGCACCTGCCATAGTTCTTGTCAGAGTGCTTTATACCACCGTGCTTGTGATGTGTTAAGTGATACCCTGCAGGGCAGAAGTAACATAAAGATAAGCGGAAAGCTTCAGGCAGTCTTACTGTGTCAGTGCAGTAAAGTATTTTGCATTGTGCACTCATTAATATTAATAAAAAAACTTTAATGTTTAAATAATTCCTGATTCACAGCTGCACGATGAAATTGGTGTCACTATAAGGACAGGGGTTTTAAACAGCATCTGTATCATCTGGGTAAATGGATGAGGCCTGCCATTATAATCATCATAATCATAATCATAACAATAATCGTAATTTATTAGCCAAATATGTTTTGTAACATACAAACAATTTGGTTTACCATACAGTCATGCCAAAAAGGCAACAAGACACACAACTACATAAAAAATTGACATAAACATCCACCACAGCGGCTCCTCCCCATTCCCCACAGTGATGGAAGGCAATAAAGTCTTATCTTTTATCATCCTTTTCTCCCACGATCTGGGGAGTCGAACCATCCGCAGTTGGGGCGATTGAAGCTCCTCCAGCCGGCGATCGGAGCTCCCGCACCAGGGCGATCGAAGCTCCCGCGATCGGGGCAGTTGAAGGTCCCGCGGCTTGGAGCTCGCGAAGTCGGTCTCTAACCAGGGACCGCGAGCTCCACGATGTTAAGTCGGCAGGCTCCCGCGGTTGGCGTTCCCGAAGTGCCTGCAAGAGGCCGCTAGCTCCACATTATTAGGCCGCAGTACAGATGGAGATACCACACGGATAAGGTCGCATCTCCGTCGAGGAAAGAGATTAAAAAAGATTCCCCCACGACCGCCAAAATCTCCCCACATTACACAAAACTAAAGATAAACTAAACCATAGATTTTACAACAAACTAAAAACACAACGAAGGAAAAAGACGAGGCAGGCAGTTGGCGAGGCAGCCATCGTACGGGCCGGGCCCCCTGTTGTGCTACATCAGTCCAACTGTTATTATCCTCCTTAAAACTAATCATGTAGTTAAGATCTACCACCAAAATACCTTCTGCAAATTATTAATTTTACTTTCTGCTATTAAATACAGTACTTAAAATTGTATTTCACCTATTTTTGTTTTGCTAAAACATTTAGCACCATGCCAAGTCAGTTCACCCTCCCTCCCCCCTCTAAATAAATCGTAAATTGAACTGGACCCAGCAATATCTCCAAGTTTGCAGATGACACTAAGCTGGGGGGCAGTGTTAGCTGTGAGGAGGATGCTAGGAGACTGCAAGTTGACTTGGATAGGCTGGGTGAGTGGGCAAATGTTTGGCAGATGCAGTATAATGTGGATAAATGTGAGGTTATCCATTTTGGTGGCAAAAACAGGAAAGCAGACTATTATCTAAATGGTGGCCGATTGGGAAAGGGGGAGATGCAGCGAGACCTGGGTGTCATAGTACACCAGTCATTGAAGGTAGGCATGCAGGTGCAGCAGGCAGTAAAGAAAGCGAATGGTATGTTAGCTTTCATTGCAAAAGGATTTGAGTATAGGAGCAGGGAGGTTCTACTGCAATTGTACAGGGTCTTGGTGAGACCACACCTGGAGTATTGCGTACAGTTTTGGTCTCCAAATCTGAGGAAGGACATTATTGCCATAGCGGGAGTGCAGAGAAGGTTCACCAGACTGATTCCTGGGATGTCAGGACTGTCTTATGAAAGAAAGACTGGATAGACTTGGTTTATACTCTCTAGAATTTAGGAGATTGAGAGGGGATCTTATAGAAACTTACAAAATTCTTAAGGGGTTGGACAGGCTAGATGCAGGAAGATTGTTCCCGATGTTAGGGAAGTCCAGGACAAGGGGTCACAGCTTAAGGATAAGGGGGAAATCCTTTAAAACCGAGATGAGAAGAACTTTTTTCACACAGAGAGTGGTGAATCTCTGGAACTCTCTGCCACAGAGGGTAGTTGAGGCCAGTTCATTGGCTATATTTAAGAGGGAGTTAGATGTGGCCCTTGTGGCTAAGGGGATCAGGGGGTATGGAGAGAAGGCAGGTACGGGATACTGAGTTGGATGATCAGCCATGATCATATTGAATGGCGGTGCAGGCTCGAAGGGCCGAATGGCCTACTCCTGCACCTAATTTCTATGTTTCTATGTTTATGAAACAGGGTTAACAGGGTGGAGGCTGGAGGGATTTGTCTCTTTGACCTGCATCCTGACTGGGTTTTAGATGGGACCCACTTGACCTCATTATGGCTCAGATTGGGGGAGGAAACAGCAGTGGTGAGTTTCCCTAGCAAGTCTGCTTATTTGGGCCTTAACACAGCATGTACTGGGCATTTTGAATGAGGAAATAAGAATATCATATTAAACTAAACTGAATCATATACATGTATGTAGACATGCTAAATACCATCTTTCTCACCCCCCCCCCCCCCCACTCCACAATCAGTCTGAAGAAGGGTCCCAATCCTAAATGTCACCCATGCATGTTCTCCAGAGATCCTGCCTAGCCCGTTGAGCTACTCCAGCACTTTGTGTGTTTTTTTTCTAAACCAGCATCTGCAGTTCCTTGTTTCTATGAAATACTGCTGTTTAATTACACATTTTCATATTAACAAAATTTCACCCAGAAATATTAGGCAGCCTGATATACACTGAGTAAAAATGAATTATGTACAGTAGTTTTTATTTTAATGGATACGATGTGTTACAATTTCTAGGCAAGAATGATCAACGCAGATTTCAAATTGTATGCAAATTTCTTCTGCAGTAAAACACGACCTATTTATTTTCACAAATGACTTAAAATAGAATTAAGAGGATGTAAAAAATACTCAGGTAAAGTTTTGATTTATAAAAAATGGTGTAAATTGAATATTAGTTGACTCCACTGAAATGAAATTTTATTGAGAAAATGTAATGAATAATGTAGTAGAATGGAGTAACACTACAGTTGGGATCAAATGACGGCTGGGTAGGATATTTTGTTCATGAAATACATAACTTTTGTCAGTAAGCCAACAAAGTATCGTATTGCACCTTTTAGAGGTTTTCTTCCCAGTTCAGTAGTAGGTGGTGGCCAATTTCAGGAATGACGAAGTGTGTTGAATTGCTCCATCTGTCTCGTATCTCTTCTATATTAGGGCTGAAGCTTCCGATATAAACTTGGACTTAACACATGCGTCATTTTACTAAATCCCAGAACACCATGACAAAAAAGTAGGTCATTTGGTTTCTCGGCTCATGCCGTTTCTATTCACCAGAAGAGCTTTCATTTTAATCACACACTTAGCAAAGGAGGACGAAGAAATTGATGAAGAAGGACAAGATTGTACATGAAATTAAACTGGTCTGGAGCATACAAATGAACTGTAATCTTCTGTAGGCATTTAAATAGGTAAAGGCAAATAAGGGGGTCCTTTACAGACAGAAAATGAAGAATTTACAATAGGGATTAAGAAATTGGCAGGAAATATTTGCATTTGCTTTCTGCCTGTCTTGACAAAAGAAGACAAAATACGTCAAAAGTACAAGAGAAGCAAGATACTGAAAAGATGATGATTCACAAGGACCCACTATTTTACATGCCAGCATTCTGAGAGGAGGTGATGGAGATAGTAAATAATCTATTCATAGTTACAATCTACGGAACCTTCTCAAATTCCATAGATTCTGGAATTCTCCGTCTGGATTGGAGAGTTGCATAAGTACCTCTTCAATTTAGGAAAGGACTGAGAGAGGAACTATTGGTCCATTAGTTTATGGAAAATGCTGAAATCTAGAATGAAGGATCGTTCTAAGTGCACTTTAACAAGAATACATTTTACTTGATAGTTTTTTTATATGGTTTCGTTTATTGTCTGATACAGTGCAAAGCCTTTGTTGCGTGCTAACCAGCAAGTGGAAAGACAATACAAGATTACAATCAAGCCATTCACAGTGTACAAAACATGATAATGGAATGATGTTCAGTGCAAGATAAAGTCGGTAAAGTCCAATTAAAGATAGTCCGAGGGTGTCCAATGAGTAGTTCAGGACTGCTCTCTAGTTGTGGTTGGATGATTCAGTTGCCTGATAATTGGACTGAGTGGTGAAAATTAAAATAAACTGCAAATACTGGAAATCTAAAGCAAGAACAGTAAATGCTAGGAATACTCGAACCTCAGATGTTGACTCTGTTTCTCATACCACAGTTGCAGACTGACCTGCTGAATATTTCCAGCATTTATCCAATATCAAATGCAGGAAAATGGTGCTGAGGTGGAAGGGCACAGGGGGGACGACAGATGGCACAATGGGCTAAGTGTTCGGCTGGCGACTGGAAGGTAGCTGGTTCGAATCCCGCTTGGAGTGCATACTATCGTTGTGTCCTTGGGGCAAGACACTTCACCCACCTTTGCCTGTGTGTAAATGTAATGTAATTATGTGAAGCACTTTGGGGTCAATGCAAGTTGACTAAAAATGTGCTATATAAATAAGATTATCATTATAAGGGCAGCTATAAATGATGAATAAAAGGGCAGACTTTAAGGACCAATCTTCCTCCCTCATTGCTCCCTTATGTTCCTGGTTATTTCTCCTTCCGTGCCACTTTTTTTTGGAGAAAGTATCTAATTTTGAAATAATTTGTGAACTTTGTTTTGCGAAAAAATTCTTACATTTGGATGCGTTACTGAGAAAAATTCTTTTGTGCAATCTTAATCAAGTTTCCTAAGGACAGATATCGGCATCTTGCTGCTTATTATTCAGAACTAATTGGCATTATATTTGTAATCAGAAAGGAAAAGTATTCCCATTTTCCAAAATACCAGAACTCAGCTTAACAGAATAAATATCCATTGAAAGTCCATTTGCATCTCTCGACATAGTGCCTTACTAAGTTCATTGCAGACTAGGAACTAACTGGCAATTGACATTTTATTTGGCTTTACCGCTTCTCCCATTTTTGAAAGAGATGTAACATTTGCTACTCTCAAGTGTGATTTATGTTTCTAGAGGATTTGTTCAATATTATGTCTCTTTTTAAATAATAACCTCCATCGATGTTTTCCTCATGCAATGATGATTCTACAATTTCAGTATTGATCTCGGCAGTGAAATCATTAGCTAAGCCAAACAAATCATTAGCCATTGTTGTACATTCTTAATTTTGGTGCAGACACTGCTGCTGCCTTCAAATTAATCGGAGATAGAACTTGCAAGTTGATTTCCGTAATTACATTTTTAGTAAACATTTTTAATTTGTTTTCAAGATATCCATTTGATCTTTATTCCCGGGATGGCGGCTGACACATGATGAAAGAATGGGTCGACTGAGCTTGTATTCACTGGAATTTAGAAGGATGAGAGGGGATTTTATAGAAACATATGAAATTCTTAAATGATTGGACAGGCAGGAATAATGTTCCCGATGTTGGTGGAGTCAAGAACCAGGGGTCACAGTTTAAGAATAAGGGGTAAGCCATTTAGGACTGAGATGAGGAAAAACTTCTTCACCCAGAGAGTTGGGAATCTGTGGAATTCTCTGGCACAGACAGAAGTGGAGGCCAATTAATCGGATGTTTTCAAGAGACAGTTAGATTCACCTCTTAGGGCTAAAGGAATAAAGGGATATGGGGGTAAAGCAGGAACAGGGTACTGATTTTAGATGACCAGCCATGATAATATTGAATGTCGGTGCTGGCTAGAAGGGCCGAATGGCCCATTCCTGCTATTTTTCTATGTTTCTATGTAAAATGCTGTATGGTTTTAAGGATTACTGCCATTTCTAATGCTATAGGAATGTTGGCGTCAGTGGACTTGTGTACCATAAAATCTACCACCACCACAGGGACCACAACTCACCTCACGTACAAATGTTTTATCAATAAATTGATCGAAATTGATTGATATGATTAGTTAGGTTTGCTTCAAAACTAACAAATTTGACTAATACTGGTTGTAATTCAACCACACAATTATTATTACCTGTACAGTGTTTATTGGATTCTTTCTCCTGTGGCTCGAATACTATCTTCTACCACAAATTGTCCATGGCTTGTAATTTGAGCATCCATTGAATTTCCATTGGGACTAATAAGTTGTACAGAATATATTGTGTCTTTAGCCCAGTTTATACTGACAGTGGCTGCTCGAACAATTGGGAAGTTGTAGAGTTGATATGTTGTTCCATTTAACCAATAAATCATAATGGTTGTGTTCTTACAACTTAAAAATATTTACATTTTACAGTTGAGTACTAAGATATTACGCCTGCCTATATATGGCACTGTTCTTATTTTCAATTATCAATTTACGATTTTTAGATTAAAGTATTTAGGATTTTAACTGCAGTTTAATTAACCAGAATCTGACAAGACACACATTAATGCATTAATTAAATGAGGGATTATTTTGAACAATGGTTCCTGAATGGTTTAGTGACACGAGGATTTGCTGATGGTGGTTCCAAGACATGTAATCACAGGGTCCATATTTGACACCTGGTCTGGTAGCCCTGAACAAAGGGGAGAATTCAGACATTGTCCTTGCCGCTGATTACATTCACTGTGTTTGGGGATTAGTTGAGAACTGCTCTGAAGTTATCTTGGCTCTTACCCAACATCACCAGCACTGTCTTGCTGTAAAGAATGATCACTTGGATGGGATCCCGGAAAGCAGCCTGCACTTGTGGCAACATTATCCTGGTTTTCGAGATGAACAGGTTTAAAATTCAAACAGCACCTTCAACCTAATTTTACGCAAACTCCCAGCTGATGGTTTAACAAAAAGTAATTCCAAAGATTTGGGCAGAAAGTATTGTGGTCCATCCATAGCTGGTACCAGCAAAAGGGAAATTCTCAACAATAATTGATTTTGTTCTTACTGATCATTGACTCACCTATGAAATCTATTAGCACTTATGAATTCAAAAGCATGCACATATTGAATTATTATAACACCCAAACATCGATGTCTTGATTTAACCTACAATTCATGCATGCTTCTCCTTGCTTATTATCCATTTATATTCATTGTCGTTATCAGTCTCTATCCCTGTGAGTGCCTTTACACTTCATGTTAATGAACCAGTGATAATGTAACACATGATGTGATAGTTGAACACAGTTAATGTATTAGAGTAAGAAAGTAATACTTCCCTGAAAATTTCATTTTAATAATTTTGCAATATTGAATTATTTATTATCAGGCGATTTTAATAATAAGTACATTTCAGAGTTTGATGAATATTTGCTAGGTTAGAGGTTCGAGAAACCATATATGATTCCATTAAGAATTATTAGAGGGTAAATACTAAAGTAGTGTTTGAGCAATGTTTCATATCATTGTCATATGTCTGCTTAACCTCAAGAGCAAGTAAGGCTATTTTATACCTCTTCAAGAAAAAGGGAGACCAAATTCTGGCAACTCATTCCAATTATGTGCAAGGGAAAAAGTGATCTTTGCAATAGTAATCTGCAAAATGTGTAGGAAGGAATTGCAGCTGCTGGTTTAAACCAAAGATAGACACAAAAAGTTGGAGTAACTCCGCAGGTCAGACAGCATCTCTGGAGAAAAGGATTAGGTGACATTTCGGGTGAAGACAACTTCTTCAAACTGAAACGTCACCTATTCTTTTTCTCCAGAGATGCTGTCTGGCCAGTTGAGTTACTCCTGCTTTTTGTGGCTATCTTCGGTAATCTGCAAAGTTGTTCATTGCTTGATTGGAAGGAGTACAGCAGTGAATAACAACATCCTCGTGAACATTAAGGAATTCAAAACACCGCCTATATCCGGGAAGAAGTGAGAATGTAGAATGTAGAATGTAGAACTTGTTTAAAGGGGTGTTTGTGTTGTGCATGCTGCAAAAAAAGGATGTGGTTACATTGATGGGTTGAATGGGATTGGGAGGAGGTTCCCGTGACATGGATATGAACAGGGCTTGATGGACCATGTTGTTTTAGACAATAGACAATAGGTGCAGGAGTAGGCCATTCGGCCCTTTGAGCCAGCACTGCCATTCAATGTGATCATGGCTGATTATCCCCAATCAGTACCCCGTTCCTGCCTTCTCCCCATATCCCCTGATTCCGCTATCTTTAAGAGCCCTACCTAGTTCTCTCTTGAAAGTATCCAGAGAACTGGCCTCCACCGCCCTCTGAGGCAGAGAATTCCACAGATTCACAACTCTCTGTGAGAAAAACTGTTTCCTCGTCTCTGTTCTAAATGGCTTACCCCTTATTCTTAAACTGTGTTCATATCCATGTCACAGGAACCTCCTCCCAAACACCATTTTCTAGAATGATTATGTTCTGTATTTTGATCCCAGCTTCATCAAAAAGGAGCCGCTGAGTTACTCCAGCACTCTGTGTCTGTCTAAACTAATTCCATGTTTGACCCATCTGGCTCTAAGCCTTTACTGTCCATGTACCAATCCAAATGTTGTGTAAATGTTGTGATTGTGTCTGCCTCAATTACGTCCACTGGCATCCCATACCATACATCTACAACCCTCTGTACCTGTCCAAATGTACTCTTAAATGTTGATATTGAACTATAAGTTTTTTCTTGTTCCTCTTTGTCTCTGACAGTGACCTGAACCTGAGGGTGCGGATTTTCGTTGATGGAATGTTGATCATCTTCCGAGTCAAGCCTGAAGATGCTGGGAAGTACACTTGTGTACCTAGCAACAGTTTTGGGCATTCTCCTTCAGCCTCGAGTTACTTGACAGTTCAGTGTGAGTGTCATCTTCGGTCATTGGGGATTTGCAGGCTTCATTGGTGCTTAGACATTACTCTTAATCAATCAGTTCCTTGTGCCAATGCTGAACTTTGCACCTGATTTTCATGTCCTTTGGAGTCTCCGCTTCACATTCCCGTATCCCATTGTATTCAGCTCCACACTGCTGGATAAACAGTGGAAAGAAGTCAGTGCAACCACGACTGAAACATAGAATTTATTTCACTTGATAATATACACTTGGCCATCGAGTAAAATTTGCGATTCTATCTGACTGAAAAGAATAATCCAACAAATTTTACCTTCTTTGGCTTGCCCCAGCCACAAGTATGTTAATTTAATTAGTTTGAGTAATTCATTTATGAAAGTGTGTGCTTAAACACCTATGCTGTGCCTGTTTTACACTATTGCTCAACGTCAAAATTGTCCCCAATCTGTCAGCACCATACTATGCAGTGTGGTACAGGAATTATTAAGTTACTGAACTAGTATCCAGAGACTTTGACTAATGATTTGGAGACGTGAGTTCAAACCCACCATGGCAGCTGTGGAATTTAAATTCAGATAGTTAAATAAATCCATCATAAAAGGCTGCTAGGACTAATGGCGAGCATGTATCTAGCAGATTGCCATATAAACCCATCTGGCTTCATAATGTCCTTTAGGAAAGAAAATCTGTCATCTTTACCCAATCTGTTCTGGATTTGATTCCAGACTTACAACAATGTGATCCAATTAGCTGCCTTCTTGAGATGGATTCTCAAACCACTCATTCCAGGACAGTTAGTATTGGGTGCTGGGTGTAGATGGTGTCAAGTACAGTGGCATTGTCAGGGATAACATTATCCAAAGCATATTAGTGACATCTCAGATCTATTTCTGGGACGTGATGGTACAATATCTTGGTCGATGTAGCATTCATTTCTTAGACTGATCATGAGAAATTGCCTCAAAAATGTCAGTTTCAGACATTTCTGCCTTTATGGCTGTTTCGGTCATACTGAAATTAGTTAGCACTGAGATTATTTGTTTGGTACTTACGCTGATTGTGAAGCTCACAACGCCCACAACACATACCCCCTCCCACCAATAACATGCACTCTTCAATGCTTAAATAAATCTGGAATGAATACAGAACATTGAACACAGAAACGTTGCAGCACAAGAACAAGTCTTTGACCCACAGTGACAAACAATACCAAGACCATCCATGTATGTACCTACACATAATCCATATCCCTCCATTCCCTATATCCATATGCATATTCAAACTTATTTTGTATTTGCCTCAACCATCGACTCTGGCAACCCATTCCAGGCACTAGTCACATTCTGTGTAAAAAGAAGTTGCCACTCAAATCTCTTTTAAACAGTGTTACTTTCAACTTAAAATGATTGGTATTGGATTATCATTGTTACGCCCACTGATACTATAAAAACTTTGTTTTGCTTGCTATCCAGGCAAATCACAAGGCGAGATTTAGATCACAATTAACCTTCTTTCCACATCTTCGGGTTGTGGAAAGAAACCCAGAGCACAAGGAAAATGAGTAAATTCCATTCAGACAGACCACAAGGTCAAGATTGAACCGAGGTATCTGGGGCTGTGCGGCAGCAGCTCTACCAGTAACAGTTAACAGAGAACTTATTTCCACTGTAGAGAAATAGTCTGAAGAAGGGTCTCGACCCAAAACATCGCCTATTTCCTTCGCTCCATAGATGCTGCCTCACCCGCTGAGTTTCTCCAGCATTTTGTCTATACAGATGTTGCTGCAGAGCCTATGACGGTCCGGAGAGATTGTTGAGCTGCATACACCAACTATGATCCACCTGATGATAGACAAAGAGGGGTCTTGTCTCATATATAACAAAAGTAGATTGTAGTCATCAACAACTAATATGATAATCAGTTTTTCAACACCTTGACTTGATGAAAAATAAAAAAGAAACAGGTGAACCTATTCAGCAACTATTATGATCATGTGGCTCCTATGCCTCAACCACTTTGCAGGCCATATCCTCTGATTCCCTTAGCATTCAAAAAGTTACAATCTCATCCTTGAATAGCTTCAGCTAATGAGCATCACAGTCCTCTGAGGTAGAAATATCCAAAACACAGAATATAGAACATTACAGCACAAGCACAAGCCCTTCGGGGCATAATGTTTGTGCAAAATATGATGTCAACACAATTTCTTATTTACCTATGCATAATCCATATCCCTCCCTCCATTCCCTGTATGCATTTTCAAAAGCCCCTTAAATGCCACTATCACATCTGCCTCAGTTATGAGTCTCTGTATGAAGAAACTTATACCTGTGTACAAAGGAACATGTATTGGCTTTTTTAATTTAAATCATATTCCAATTACAATTAGATGGAAGTGTTTTCACACAAGGTGCTTGAGCAACTCAGCGGGTCAGGCAGCATTTCTGCAGGACTGGATAGGTGACGTTTCGGGTCGGAATCCTTCATTCTGAAGAGGGACCCCAACCCGAAACATCCACCTGTCCATGTCCTCCACCAATGCTGCCTGATCTGTTGAGTTCATCCAGCACCTTAAGTATTTTAATGTTGTGAGACAGTAATGCCCCTGTCCCACTTAGGAAACCTGAACGGAAACCTCTGGAGACTTTGCGCCCCACCCAGGGTTTCCGTGCGGTTCCCGGAGGTTTTTGTCAGTCTCCCTACCTGCTTCCACTACCTGCAACCTCCGGCAACCACCTGCAAACTCCGGGAACCACACGGAAACCTTGGGTGGGGCGCAAAGTCTCCAGAGGTTTCCGTTCAGGTTTCCTAAGTGGGACAGGGGCATTATAAATCTATTCTTTTATTCAAGACTATTAACCATAATGTCACTCTATATCATGTTGCTGCTTGTTAATTATTCATCCATGCGTGTAAGTAATCACTTCTTAACTTTAGCCGGCTGTGTTTCATGTGTTGTGTCTAAACTGTGTTGAGTGTTCTCACTTTTTTTTTACATGGTGATCTTGATTTCTTAATTCATGCATTTGAAAGCGAGTTGTCAGGGTGCCAATAAGTTAATTATAAAATGTTAGGAAAAGGAAAATGTTAATGCTTCTTCACAATAAGCACATAATGCAATCAACATTTTAAAAAATTTCATGAAAATCACCCCTTGCTTAAAATAATTGGATTGCCGACCAAGTATTGAGACACTGGAGTTATTTATTTCACAGGAAGTTCTCAGTTTAAGAAGGATTTTCAATTTATGAACAACATTCAATAAAACACTGGCTCATAGAACCAACAAGACCAACCATTTCAATCCCCTGCCCATATACACAAATTTGGAAAGATAGCAGGCTTGTTTCAGAGACTCATGCAGCAAGGAAACAGACCGTTCAACTCACTGAGTCCCTGACGTCTATTAGCCACCCATTTGCACTAATTCTACATTAATCTTACTTTATTATCTCCACATTCTCATCACCTCCTCCCTGATTCTACAACTGACCTAATCACTGGGGGCAGTTTACAATGGCCAGTTAAGGGCCTGTCCCACTTGGGGCGTCATTTGCGCGTCACGCAGGTGGCGCACGAGGATTTTGAGAATCCCAAAATCCTGGGGCACCGCGCGCTACCGCACGTCACTGCCTACGCCAAGTCTCACCACGCGCCATGCGCGTGTCACAATGCGTAAATAGCGCGCAAATAACGCCCAAGTGGGACAGGCCCTTTAACCTACAATGCACACATCTTTGGAAAATGGGAGGAAACCAGAGGACCCAGAGATAAACCGCATGGTCACAGAAGAACATGAAAACTCCACACAGACAGCACCAAAGGTCAAGATTGCACCAGGGTTGCTGGTACTCTTAGGGATCCATTTGACTTCATGATTATACTGGTTATTCTGATGAAAGGGCCTGATCTGAAATGTCACTGGTCCATTCCCCCCTCAGTTACTGCCTGTTCGATTGGTTTGCTCAAAGTGGCATACATGACATCTGGACATTCCTGCCTCTTTATCATTGTCAAGGCATGATGCTGGCCTTTTGCATTCAGTATCCCAGTGGAAGTTGGAATGCAACATTTGAGAAGGTGTTCATTGCCATTTTGAGACCATTAGTGATTAATAACAATAAATTAAAAAAACAGGATTGGATCACTTAGATCCTTGTGTATGTTCTGACATTCAATAAGATCTGTTGGCTGACCATTTATGTCAGTGCTACTGGGGTTGAGAATTCCAAACATTCGCTACCATCTGGGTGAAGAGATTACTTTTAGCTCTGTCCTGAATGGCTGACCCATCCTTTGAAAACAAAGATAGACACAAATGCTTGAGTAACTCAGCGGGACAAGCAGCACCTCTGGAGAGAAGGAATGGGTGACATTTTGGGTAGAGACCCTTCTTCAGACAGAGTTACTCCAGCATTTTCTTTGGTGTATTCCTTTGGCATTTCCTTCCCACACACCTTCACTTAAAACTGTGAGGACTGTTTTTTGACATCAGGGGAAACACAAAATTTGCATCCACCTATTTACTCTGCTGTAAAAAATTTCTTTCAATTAGATCATCTTCTGTTTTTGTCAACTCGATATCGTACAGGCCCTGTCTGTTTAATCTTTTCTCATGGGATAAACCCATCATCCCAGGAATTACTGATAATACTTTGCTGATTCCCCTTTATCACAAGTACAGAGGGGAGTTCAGACTAGTTCGCACAATAATCCAGATATCATCTCACCAGGCACTATGTAACAGGTGTATGAAGAATGAGATTTCTACTCCTGTATCTTGCAAATATCTTGCAATCAAGACCATACCATATTTGCCTTCCTAATTGATTGCAATTAAGAAGGCAATTAATAGGTAATTAATGATGACATTACAATTGACACGGATATCCTGGAAATGAATATTTTAAAAGTTAAAAGTTAACAGACACTGGATTAATTCAAATGAATTGCTTTAAACCAACTAAAACAATGTGAGAAGAATAAGAGACCAGAAACATCATATTATTGCCCCCTCCATGACAAACCCGGAACATAACTCGAGAGAGATTTTTACACAAATTGTATTCTCTACAAAATAAACACATTTTGCCTTGAATCTAGGCCGCTGTTGGTTCATGTTTCACCTCCACATGTGAAAGCAGATTATGTGAAAATCTGCTGTGGTTTTGATTGATCATTACTCTGAGTTCACTAAGCAGACAGGTCTCCATTAAAGCCAGCTGGTATTAGCTAGTGATTTAATTTTAGGATGCATGTGAAATTGTGCACGCACAGTTTGCCTCCATGGGACTGAAATTGTCTAGCACAAAAAAACAAAATGAAGGCTGACCAAAGTTTATTTGATAAGATGAAAAAGGATTACATTTGAATTCTGACCCATCTTGGAGATGCTACAGGTAAGGGTAGGAAATTATTCCATCCAAGAGAACATGCAACACAAGTTGTTGAAGGTGTTACTAACCACATTTCCAACAAGGAATGTCATGCTACAAAGGAAGGGAAGGAATTAATATTTTCAATGATGGACACTCTGTTAGGAGATAGAATTAATCCATGATGTGCCCATCTGCATTTGGACGCAATGCATTGCGACTAATCAGTTCAGTTTAGTTTATTGTCACGTGTACCGAGGTACAGTGAAAAGCTTTCATTGAGGTGGCCTGTGGCACCAATTTTGCTCCGTACCAATCCCCACTCCTATCTGCTTAACTATCTTAAGTTGGGCTTAGACTCTGATCTCACTTTATATAATACCGAGATGCAAGGAACTGCGGATGTTTGAATCTTGAGCAAAACGCAAAATGATAAAGGAACTCAGGGGGCACAAGCAACAATTGTGGAGGAAATGAACATACAACATTTCGAGGTTGTGATCCTTCTTTAGATTAGTAGCAGTGGTGGAAGAAAGCTCGAAAGGAGAGGTGAGGGGAGGACAAAGCCTGGCAAGTGTAGGTGGATACAGGTGAGGGGACTTTTAATTGGCAGAACGTGACAAAAATCAAGAGGTGAAAACGTGATTTTAAAAAAAGAGAGAGGATGGGGGTATTACTTGAAATTAGAGAATTCTATGTTCATACCATTGGGTTATAAGCTGTCCAAACTGAATAATATGGTGCACTTTCTCCACTTTGCGTGTGGCCTCACTCTGGCAATGGAGGAGACCAAGGACAAAAGGGTCAGTATGTGAATAGTTTAGGGGAATGGCCTTGTGCTTGTCCTCCAGAATCTCTTATACCCTCTTTGATTTCACAGCCATAAAGTCGCAATGCATCCTAAATAGTAATGCGATGGGTATTTGGAATGTGTTTTGTCATTGTTTTAATTCGGATTGTTATGAGCTAGGGACTCATGGAAACAGGCTCTTTACCTTATCGAGTCTGTGCCATCCATCATCTGACCTTTCACACTAATCCTACACTAATCCCATTCTTTCATTACTATCAACTCCTCCCAGATTCTCCCACTCATCTACACGGTAGGGGAACTTTATTGTGACCAATTAAACTACCAACCTGCTTGTGTTTGGGATGTGGGAGGAAACCAGAAGACCCAAGGAAACCAACGTGGTCACAGGGAAACATGCATCCTGCACCAAAAGTCAAGATTGAATTAGGGTCACTGGAGCTGTGGGACAGCAGCTTTACCTGCTGTGCCTCTGTGCCAAGTCTACACTTGGCCTTGCCGATGAGGTTACAGGAGACTTGGCGACCGTTTCGTTGACATTTGTGATCAGTCCACTGAGGCCTACTAGATTTCCCGGTTGCTAACCATTTTAATTCCCCTTCCCAATCCCATACTGACTTTTCTGTCCTTGGCCTCCTCCATTGCCAGAGTGAGGCCACACGCAAACTGGATAAACCACACCTCTTATTCCACTATGGTAGCTTAAAACCCAATTGAATTCACCAATTTTAGGTAACCTCTAACTAATTCCCCCCACCTCCTCTCCCCTGTGCCCACCTGGACCCACCTATTTTTATCCTCCCCTCCTGCAACGTTAATTCCTCTATAAATCCCCCTTTACCTACGTCCACCTGTTACCTGCCATGCCATGTCCAGTCTCTCCCCTCTTCTTTCCCCTCCCCCCCCCCCCCCCCCCCCCCCCCCCCCCCCCCCCCCCTACAATCGATCTGAAGAAGGGTCTCAACCCGAAATGTCACCTGTCCATATTCACCAGAGATGCTGCCTGACCTGCTGAGTTACTCCAGCACTTTGTGTACTTTTCGGTAAACCAGTATCTGCAGTTCCTTGTTTGTAGTATGACTTTTGAGGCAAGATACAACTATTCTTGCAGTACACATTTAAAAAACGAGCAAGTGAACTTGGAACCCACCTAGTTTAAAATCCCACCCTATCCAAATATGTGTCTAAAAGATAAACTGTGCACAAATGATTTGTTCAATGACCAAAACTGCCTACACTAAGCTGTGGTGTCTTTCACTGTCTATAGACATGTCTGTGCCATTTCTGGCCTTGATCATTACAAATTCAGGTGCTCTTTGTTCCATTCTTCATTCCTTTATCCCGCTGCCTTTACTGCATTTATTACTGACAGTACTTTAGCAGTAATACGTTACCAAATTGGAGGGTGACCTACCTTTAATGTGTAATGATCATTAACCATGTTGCTATCTCTCTTTGAGTAATTCTGTTCCTGCAAATAAATTGCAGGTATTTCAGTTGCCCTTCAGCCAAACTTACTTTTCTAGTACGATCTCTACATGCACGTACACAAGCAGCAGAATAGAAAACTTCAAATTCATTTCTCAACACCACTAATCTAGAACTTTGGTCTGAAATTCATTATTGGTTGTTGAATCTTTGGAATGAAACATCACTGTCTGCGTCAAGAAAGTAATTACATTTCTTAATAGTGTAGAATATAAATAAGTCTCATTAGCTTGAACTCTTTCTCTAAATTGAATAGATATGAGCTGGAGAGACAGAAGTACTGACTGCTACATTTACTGTAATCTTATTACTTACTCAACAGGGAGCTCAAAAGTTAAGAGCAGCTTGGCTTGAATCCAAGGCCAGTGTTTGGAGTTATATCCCCCTCTGAAGGCCAAATTTTCTGGATTAAGTGGCCCTAGCTGTCCCCGACTGCACCATCTTATTGAGACGTGGTATTTCAGTTTCATTACCACACAGATACTAATGCCCCTGTCCCACTTAGGAAACCTGAACGGAAACCTCTGGAGACTTTGCAGTTCCCGGAGGTTGCAGGTGGTTGCTGGAGGTTGCAGGTAGTGGAAGCAGGTAGGGAGATTGACAAAAACCTCCGGGAACCGCACGGAAACCTTGGGATGGCGCAAAGTGTCCAGAGGTTTCCGTTCAGGTTTCCTAAGTGGGACAGGGGCATAAGACAGCGGGGCTTGTTTTCAACAACCAGAATAATAGGGAAGATATCCCGATATAATTAACTTCTGCATAGATAGGACAGTTAATTTTGTTTTCAGGCATACTGTTCTAAAATTAGATCCATCGCAATGAAATGCCCTACAACTGACCAAAGTCAAAACCCTTGAGAATAGTTATTGATTTACCTTCAAAGTTGCCGCATGTTAGTAAAGGCTTTAACATGTCAGCTGAACAGCGTAATGAACTGCTCCATTGCCGAGTCAATCAGGCTTCATCCCTAGCCACTAAGTTACTGAGCTCATGCTGTAATGTACCCACCCATGCACTTCAGCAACAGCCTTACAGTGGGTCAAATCAACTGGAATATCTGTGCATGAAGGAACTGCAGATGCTAGTTTAAACTAAAGATAAATACAAAATGCTGGAGTAACTCGGGCAGCATCTCTGGAGAGAAGGAATGGGTGACGTTTCACGCCGAAGAAGGGTGTCGACCTGAAATGTCACCCTTCCCTTCTCTCCAGAGATGCTGCCTGTCCCGCTGAGTTACTCCAAAATTTTGTGTCTATCAACTGCAATATCAATAGGTACTCAATGTGAAAAGACCATCAGACACATAATAAAAATCAGCTTGTGCACTGCCTTTTTCAGATTGGTCATGATGTGCCAAGGATAGGCAGAAGAAAACTGTATTTATTTTATTTTTAATTACCTCTCTATCCTCATCAAATTGTAGTTGATCCAGTCGCTATTTATGTTACTAAACCTAAACCATAAAGACACATATAACTAATCTCCTGGATCCTATTCGGTTTACAATTCATTTGACCATTATCTCCTCCGAGTCAATCTGGTCAAATGTATTGTAAACCGAATATAAATAAGTTCACTGTCTATAGAAATATGACTTGTCCGCAATCCAGTTTTCTGAGGGAGCAGGAGAGTTCTCTGTGGGATCTGTTGGTGCTTGCTATGGTGGATATGTGGGTTGTGTTTGCCATGTTGTGTGCTCCTTCCATTGTTGATATATAGCCTAGTCATGCCCTCACCATACATACTCAAGGAACCCGGTATCTTCCCTGCTGCTGTCTCTCCGTTTGATGTCATGGGCTCGAGATTCCCATGAATTGATGAAGATGTTGTATATTACCAAGGAGACTTTGAGAAATCCTCGAAGCATCAATTTCCATGAATTCTCCTGCCATGATTGAAGTAATTGTTCCTACTTTATTTGAAATTGTTCTGACTCATAGGTGTGTATTTGAAAAAATATTGCGTTTGGTTAGTGTTTTGTTCTTAATAAAGAATGACAGCTCAAAATGGAATAAATCAGCTTTTATTTCAGCGAAATATTCTATTACAGCAGCATCTTGGCATTGTGCTTCCGTCGAGAAAGGATAAATGAGATAAATATCACTTATTCTTAAAGACAATGAGGTTAATTTTAACCTAATTTGCTCATCACGAGACTATCGGGAACAGAGCACTGCTGGTTTTAAAGTACATTAGATTTGTTTCTCCATTTAAGTCATGGGAAAGTAATATTGGATGGAGATTAAACATTGTGCCATGGGATTCCTGCCAAGCGAACTGGGTTAAAATCATCCCCAAGATGTCTCCAATGTAACTTCCACCTCATCCAAATTCTTTCCAATCTCAACAACAGCAAGGCATAAATGCAATTCTTCAAATATTCTTTGAAAAGCAGCGATTATAATTGAAGAATTGCAGTTGTAATCTGTGACAGTAATGAATAATGTGACCTGCTTTGCAATCTTCACTCACAATCTAATGAACTTCCACACATTCATGGCAGCTGCACATGCAACAAAACATTCATCAAACTCACAGCAGGCACACAGCTTATCAGATTTTACCTGGATTTTTTGAGTCTCTTGTTTGTGATGCACCAAAATAAAATGTTTAAGCTAATATCTCTGTAGATACAGTTAAATAATGATAAAGTGCAAATTCAAGAATTTAACTATGAATATTTTTCAAAAAATAAATACCATGTTCCACTTTTATCTTTAACCCATACACATTCTTGTACCTTATCGTGACACAGGAGGAGGCTATTGTCCATCGAGTTCATGGTACCAATTCCTTTTGTCCCATTCCTCCTCTCATTATTTCCCTGTACACCTACAACTACTTCTGCTTCACACATGCCATCAACTCATCTTTGATCCCTTTTTTGCCATTAAGCTCTGCTAAAGGGCATTTCTCAATGGCCAATAAACCTACCCACACTGCTTAGACATTAGATTTTAGAGTTTAGATCACCCGGTACACAAACACTATACTACGCACTAGGGATCATTTACAACTTTTTTTACCAAAGCCAATTAACCAACAAACCAGTACGTCTTTGGAGTGTTGGAGGAAACCAGAGCACCTGGAGAAAACCCATACGGTCACAGGGAGAATGTACAAACTCTGTACAGACAGCACCCGTGATCAGTGTCGAACTGGGGTCCCATGCGCTGTAAGGCAGAAACTCTACCATTGCACCACTATGCCACCTATGGTCCTAGAGAGAATGTGCAATTTCCGCACAGGTAGCACAGAGACCTGTGAGGCAGCAGCATTAACTGCTGTATCACTATACTGTCCTAAGTTAGAAGAAACCAAATGAGATTACAGATTACAATGTGATCATGACAATGCATGACCTGGCTGCCGATTTAAGCTTTAACCTCAACTTGTCTGTTGTGCTTCAGATCCAGCACGAGTTGTCAATATGCCTCCCGTCATTTATCTGCCAGTTGGAATGCCCGGATATATCAAGTGCCCAGTGGATGCAAATCCTCCAGCAACACAGGTCAAGTGGACTAAAGATGGACGGCCACTGAAGATTGAAAAGGTAACAATTAGGATTTAATGTTAAAGCAACCTTAGTTGATGCTGTCGGCCAGAGTATGAGATCCTGAGTCTGCTGCTTCTGTGATGGTTCCTCAAAGATTAATGACATTTACCCTGCTTTGGTCGAAAAGAAGGATTTTATAAGCAATAAGCAAATACATTACAGGGTGATCACTCGGTAGATCTAAGGGCCTATTTCCATGCTGTATCTCTAAAGTCTAAAGTTTATTACTGCTAAATTAGAGTCATGCAAGTTTCTGCCTTGTTATTCTTCCGAAGGATCAAAGTCAATAAAATGCAGAGTACATAATCCTTCAATTCCTCTTCATATTCATATTTAGAGGAGCTATGATGTGTAATGTGCCTAGAATGGCATGTTGGGCTACAATGACCAGTCTGTGCAGATCTTAGAAGGCATAGAGCTGGTGTGTTATATTGGGTCACTGTGCTTCTAGCCCAGTGAAAGCATTATCTGGGGAAGTTGGCAAGTTCCACTCTCCAGTCCTCGGGTACAAGGACTTGGCTACACTCATGTACTGCTTCAGCCGAGGGACTGCAAATTAGGCAGTGCCATGCAATTTAATTGTGAGGATAAACTTCTTGCAGGCTGAAATGGGATAATGGTCATTTTTGACAATAACGCATTCCATAAATTACTCAACTAAATCATTCTTTGTGCACTGCCTTTGATCTTGACCTCAGCTCCCATTCCAGATTTTAAACATGACCACAAATATCAATCCTGATCACACACCTAGCCCCAGACCCCTTCCCCAATCAGACACCAACACAGGTCCTAGTCCTCATCACTGATCTAACCCAAACTTCCTGTTAATCCTGATTAATGATTTGATTCTCCCACACCTGGACACAACCTTTGTCCCAGAGGCCAAGTTTTCATTCACACTATGATCATCTGGCATGCCTGTGGTCCCAAGCTGCTATATATTGGCTGTGATGCTTTTGAGGTGCAAGCAATGATGCAATGCACATATATTCACTGATAACACTTGTATGTATTGAGTTCCAAATGGTGCATTTAAACCTGTGCCCAGCAAGTGTTGTTTGCAGTCAGGTTCAAGTTGAGTGATACAAGGATTAAATGGGCATCTAAATAGTGATGTAAGCTGCAAAGCAGATAGATATGCTTTTATTGTCACATTTTTTAATTCTGATTTTCAAACCTTTAAATCACTACTGGCGATATATGCTTAATTTGGAAATGTTGAATTATTTAATTATCACCCGTATCACTCAATTAGCAGGTAATAATTAAAATTGCTGTGTGGGATGCAACATTTTATTTAAAATTACGTTGTCAGGTTTCATCCATCGAAAAAACTATTTTAAATATCAACATTTAACAGCAGCACTTCCGATACCTGTTGATAGAACGTTGACAATGTTAACGATCAATGTTACCTAATATTAGCTCCTTGAAATAATGAGCACGTTTTTGCACAGAGATATTTCATCTCTCCATTACACCATCACCTTCTTGTCTCACCTTTTTCTAATATACCTACTCCTCTTCCCTTCTACTCGTCCTCCCAGCCACTGCTTTTTTCTCCCTTTATTCATTACCTCCATCCCTGGAGGTTATCAAATTATTAAGGAGAAATTAAGGAGGATCTGCTGTTGTCAGCAACTGATGTTTAACATGATAAAGTGGCCATGCCTACCTACAGCACTAACATCTGCAGTTGTTAACCATTTCTTCTGTACTTTTAAAGACGGATTAAAATGCTACAAGGCCGTTTGAAGGAAACAGAAGAGCTCTGCACAAAAATCAAAGGATTACCATTTTGCCATTGTTATTATCAGGACATACTAAATGATGGGGATTGATTTACTAATTTTAGCAAGTTTTATTTTCTTCATGAGTGCACTTATCTGCAAGCACGGTCCTTCAGAAGTCAATGAACATTGCATGTGTCAAAGATCAAAGTGACACAAGATAAGCTGCCAAAAGCTCCATGACTCCTGCTGGTTAAGCAAACATATAGATATATATATATATATATATATATATATATACAACACTCCACCACTCACCCGTTCCCCCAACGCAACCCGTTCCCCCAATGCAATATTCCACCACTCACCCATAGCCCCCAGATGCACAGGCATGGCTCATTTCCCCTCATCCCATCTCTGGCGCTGAAAGCGCTGTAAGGAAGCAACTCTACCGCAGCACCACCATGCCGCTCTGTGAGCAGACTTCCAACTAAGCCAAGGAGCACTTGCTAATTTTTATACTAGAATTAGCAAAGATTAATAAGAAAACCCTGCCTTTAAAATGAAAATAATAATACACTGCACCACTCTTTATATGTTAGTACGTGTGCCCAATTTGAAAATGGTTTAATTGATGGGCCATTAACCTGAAATATATTGACAATAAAGGACCTAAAGTGTTGGAGCATCTCAGCGGGTCAGGCAGCTTTTCTGGAGAAGCTGGATAGGTGATTTATCGGGTCAGCTCCTTTCTTCAGAAGAAGGGTCCCAACACGAAATGCCATCAATCCATATCCTTCAGAAATGCTGCCTGACCTGCTGAGTTGCTCCAAAATGTTGTGCCCTTTTGTCAAAACCACCATTTGCATGTCCTTGTTTCTATACATTGAATCTGATTCTCTCTCCACAAATCCTGTTGAGTATTACCAGCATATTTTTTTACTTTTTTTTCTTGGCAATGGCTGCTTTTGATTCAAACACTGCCCAGTACAATGTTATTGTCCAAAAAGCCACTTTAGTAGGATGTTCTGGTTGTATCGTGGTTGGTTGGCTTTTCTCACTTACAGTAACTTTCTCTGGCAGTTTCATGGTTGGAGTTTGCGGAATGATGGGACCATTGCTCTGGAGGAATCCACAGAAGAAGCTCTGGGCACTTACACCTGCATGCCTTACAATGCTCTTGGTACCATGGGCCAATCTAGCCCTGCTCGACTGGTGCTTAAGGTAAACTCAAACTATTTAACCCCATTCCTGCGTACAGTTTCACCGAGTAGAATTTTCTTTGATGGCATTCTTGCAATCATTTTGCTGTACCCATCAATTCAGTTAAAATGGAAGATCTAAATTCTGGGTCTATTTGAAATGATTGTATATTATTGAATAAACATTTAGGCTGTTGAATCATATTAACAGATTAACAACTGACAAATAGTTAAAGTTTCAAATATCCTCTCTCAGGAAAATATTGTTCACTGGTTAGTAAACATGTGTTTTCTTACCCAGTTTGTTCAGTTGCTACTCTCCCCAATGGTTTGTTGTACAACTTAGAAAAACAAGCAAAAAGTAATAAATTGGCTTTTCATCACACAGGATTGCTTCACTTCCGTTAGCTCTTAGGAATCACGGGAGGGGGGGAAAGCAGGAACGGGGTACTGACTAGGGACGATTTACGGAAACCAATTGCAAACTTGCACGTCTTTGGAATGTGGAAGGAAACCCGAGCACCCGGAGAAAACCCACGCGGTCACAAGGAGAATGTACAAACTGCATACAGACAACAGCCATAATCAGGATCGAACCCTGTAAGGCAACAACTCTATACTGGCGCTGTAAGGCAACAACTCTATACTGGCGCTGTAAGGCAACAACTCTTTACTGTGCCACTCTGCCACCCCTTTCCCTTAAAGGACTGTATGAGCTTCTTTAAATGAATAGACATGGTGGCGAGTGGCACGATATTGCCGTGGGGCAATGTCTGTACATGTTTAATATGTGATGTTCACCCACCATGGGTCCAATCACAGAAAATCATCATTTACATGTACAGTGATTGAAAGGTTTGCCACTGATAAGCATCAAATAGTTCCCGGGATGGCGGGACTGTCATATGCTGAGAGAATGGAGTGGCTGGACCTGTATACTCTGGAATTTAGAAGGATGAGAGGCAATCTTATTTAAACATATAAGATTAAGTGTTTGGACACGCTAGAGGCAGCAACCATGTTCCCGATGTTGGGGGAGTCCAGAACCAGGGGCCATATTTTAAAAATAATGGATAAGCCATTTAGAACAGAGATGAGGAAACACATTTTCACGCAGAGAGTTGTGAGTCTGTGGAATTCTCTGCCTCAGAGGGCAGTGGAGGCCCGTTCTCTGGATACTTTCAAGAGAGAGCTAGATAGGGCTCTTAAAGATAGCGGAGTCAGGGGATATGGGGAGAAGGCAGGAACGGGGTACTAATTGTGGATGATCAGCAATGATCACTTGAATGGCGGTGCTGGCTCGAAGGGCCAAATGGCCTACTCCTGCACCTATTGTCTATTGTCTATTGTCTATTGTCTATTGTCTATAACATAAAACACTAACCTTGTGATCAATACTGAAAGGTTTATATTTGTCCCCTAAAAATGAATGCAACTCTAACATCGGAGTCGATCCCTTGCCTGGGACTTTACATCGGGAGCTCGCAGTCTCGGGAGCTCCAACGATGCAGAGGTTCAACCAGCCCAACACAGGGTTCGATCGCCCGGTGCAGAGGGGCTGACATCCCCCCGATGCAGGAACTGACCGCCCCGATGTGGAGGGCCCAAATGCCGCCGATTACGTGAGTCGGGATCGTCCCGTCAACGGAGGGCTCAAGGTCCCTGACCTCAGGAGAGCAAAGAAGGGAAGAGATTTGCACCTATGTAAAAGTAAAAGATTACCAGATGAGAAAAATTGTGCAAGATCTCGAACGAATTAAGGCAGTAAGATAAAGGAGAAAAACACTTTTGGGAGGATTAGGAGAAAAATGTCAAGGATCAAGTCGGAGTCAATGCATTTCTTTATTGTCCACAGACTTGGGAGGATTTTCTTCATGGCACAGAGTCTTATCCTTTCTGGAGATGCATGCAAATGACAGAGGAGATTTCTGCGGCAAGGCAGTAGCGCGAGCAGCATTAATCTTCAACTGCTGCATCCATACAGCTCGAAGCAGAATCGCCGGCTCGAACAGTTCAAAGCAGCATTGGGCTAAACATCCAATCTTCAGATCACATGAATATGCAGGGGATGGAGGGATGAGATATATCACATGCAGGCAGAGGAGATTGCTTTAATTTGGTATTGTGAGCCGAAGGGGCTGTTCCTGAGTTGCACTGTGCCATGTTTTATGTTCCATGTTGATCACAAGTACCAATTTGAGAAGTTGAAGAGGAATTGCATTATATTCAGACGCCAGACTCTCAGCTTTGATGGTCTGCCCCAGGGGCTGGGAGGCATTGTTTATAGCCAGTTTTAGCAGAATGCTACACTCCAACAACCAACTTGCTGCGTCAGTCAGAATTATGCATCATGAAAATGGGCCTTTCAGCCCCAAAATAATGATGACAAAAGATGTTTATCAGACCTAGTCCCATTTCCTGTATTTGGCTCATATCCTTCTAAACCTTTTCTACCCATGTGCACGTCAAACTGTTTTTGAAACTTTGTAATTGTATCCACCTTTCCGGCTGCATCTGATAGTTCATGCGATATACCCACCACCAGCTGCGTGAAAAAGGTTGCCCCTCAGGACCCATTTAAATCATTCCGCTCTCAATTTAATTCCATGTCTTCCTGTTATAGACTCCCCTACCATGAGGAAAAGGCTGACCGCCCACCTTATCTACACCCCTCATAATTTTATACACCTCTATAATTTCAACCCTCGGACTCCTCAAGCAAAATGTCCCAGTCTATACAGCCTTTCTTTACAACTCAAGAATTCCAGTCCTAGTAGTGACCCATGAATTTTCTTTTTGCACTTTTCCAGCATTTTCATAGCTGAGCAGAGCATGCACATTACTCCTAGTATAACTCACCAACCATTTGTACAGATGCAATATAATTCCTCAATTCCTACACTCAATCTTATGACTGATGAAGGCAAGCTATATGCCTTCTTCAACACGTTGTCCACTTGAATCTGCTTTCTGTGTTAGGTCTTCAAGCCTTCACATCTATCATCGTTCTGTACTTGTATTTCTCGGTTAAGCAGTGATTTTCAGGAGAAGCGTTACCTTGTATTTGATAATGAGTTTTAAAATCTTCAACTAATTGCCATGCTTCTACAATGAGATCAACAAGAGCTAAGTATTTACTTTTTCCCATCATAGGGAGAAGAGCAGACAAAATGGTATGATTTAGTTTAGTTAGTTGATTGTCACACGTACCGAGGTACAGCTTTTTTGGTGTATTCTATCCACTCAGTGGAAAGACTACACGTGATTATATTCAAGCCGTTGTCAGTGTATAGATCTAAAAGATACTTGTATTCCCATGATAATACAACCACATTCTGATATCCTTTTGTAAGTATAAAATGATGCTCCAGTGATGAATTATAAATGACTTTTCTACTCAAGGATTTCAGAAAGTAAATTTACTGCGTATTTGTTTCCTGTGTTTGTATTCTGTTTTCCAGTTCTTGCTGTGCTTGCTGTTTCTAATGTTACCATTTGTCATGTAAACCGGAGTAACTAGGGCTCCCATTTGAAAAACTTTGATAGACCAACACCAGGCCAGATCTGGTCTGCCATACAATTGGCACAACAGTTATAGAAACATAGAAATATAAATTAGGTGCAGGAGTAGGCCATTCGGCCCTTCGAGCCTGCACCGCCATTCAATATGATCATGGCTGATCATCCAACTCAGTATCCCGTACCTGCCTTCTCTCCATACCCTCTGATCCCCTTAGCCACAAGGGCCAAATCTAACTCCCTCTTAAATATAGCCAATGAACTGGCCTCGACTACCCTCTGCGGCAGAGAGTTCCAGAGACTCACCACTCTCTGTGTGAAAAATGTTCTTCTCATCTCGGTTTTAAAGGATTTCCCCCTTATCCTTAAGCTGTGACCCCTTGTCCTGGACTTCCCCAACATCGGGAGCAATCTTCCTGCATCTAGCCTGTCCAACCCCTTAAGAATTTTGTAAGTTTCTATAAGATCCCCTCTCAACCTCCTAAATTCTAGAGAGTATAAACCAAATCTATCCAGTCTTTCTTCATAAGACAGTCCTGACATCCCAGGAATCAGTCTGGTGAACCTTCTCTGCACTCCCTCTATGGCAATAATGCCCTTCCTCAGATTTGGAGACCAAAACTGTACGCAATACTCCAGGTGTGGTCTCACCAAGACCCTGTATAACTGCAGTAGAACCTCCCTGCTCCTATACTCAAATCCTTTTGCAATGAAAGGAATGCAATGCAATGAAAAAATCCTTATGCCTCTGTCCCACTTAGGAAACCTGAACAGAAACCTCTGGAGACTTTGCGCCCCACCCAAGGTTTCCGTGCAGTTCCTGGAGGTTCCCGAAAGTTTTTGTCAGTCTCCCTACTTGCTCCCACTACCTGCAACCTCCGGCAACCACCTGCAACCTCCGGGAACCGTACGGAAACCTTGGGTGGGGCGCAAAGTCTCCAGAGGTTTCCATTAAGGTTTCCTAAGTGGGACAGGGGCAATATAGTCAACTCACCTTGCCTCATCTTTCCCAAATTCAAATCCTCTGTTACCTCTTTGGTTGCTCTTTGCATTTCAGCGCTAGTCCAAAGCTGTGAAGTCTGTTTTGACTACAATGCTACTTCAAAGGTACCGTGTTTTAGGACAAGTTTGTTACGATGACATAGGTGGTCAACTGATGATCTGTGTGATCATATCACCACATGGGGGCTAAAGGACAAGACCGTGACTTACATGGTAAACTATCAATGCAAGCGTATAAGAGCAAATATCTTCATTAACTAACCATCTTTACTTTATGAGGCAGAACTAAAATTATTTGTGAACCTTTTGACAATGATACTTAAAGTAATGTAGTTCTGAATGATTTCCCATGGCATTTATTCAAGCCAAGTCAAGAACAAGTATTGACTTTAAGTGAAGTGTAGTACAAAGGCCAGAGTAATCAGACCAGGGAGCGCAGTTATTATTTGCTCTCCATTTTGAAGTCATACATTGATCTTTTTTATATCCGTTATAAATTTCTTTGTCAATATTCATGAATATGAAGTGTTTCTGTGTAAACTTGTTGAATTATAATTACTTCTTTATGAGCAGCATGTAGAAATTTAAGGAGCAGTTGTCAGCATTTAGATTGGAACATTACCTTAAATGTTCTGAACAGGAAAAGCAGTTTCGTGGGCTGAGAGTGACAGCATTGGGGAATTAAAATGAAGCTACAAATTCTACAACATTTTTTTTTTTCACTTCACGTTTCGTATGTTTAGAATTTTGTACCAAAACGTATAAAATGACGGCTGTGAAAATAATTAAGTTGTTTCTGTTTCCCAGGATCCCCCTTACTTTACGGTGCTACCAGGCTGGGAATATCGGCAGGAGGTCGGTCGAGAACTGGTCATTCCATGTGCTGCTGCAGGTGATCCATTCCCTGTAATCTCCTGGAGGAAGGTACCAGAA
This sequence comes from Leucoraja erinaceus, assembly GCF_028641065.1. Classification (NCBI taxonomy): domain Eukaryota; kingdom Metazoa; phylum Chordata; class Chondrichthyes; order Rajiformes; family Rajidae; genus Leucoraja; species Leucoraja erinaceus. The sequence goes on from NC_073408.1 coordinate 12,351,282, forward strand.
CCGTTGCTTTCTTTTTACCTACAAATGAAGCTGTCAGGGGAGGTTTGCTTTCATTCATATTATGGTTACTGATTGCATGAGGAAAACCCACTGCACTGGTTTGAGCAAGTCTTGGTGTCATTACATCAGGCTGAATGTGTGAGGTGAGGAGTGAACTGGGCAACTCATCCTTTCCCCTCTCTTCCCTGTGCCCACTGGGATTCACACCCATTTCTCCCCTTCTCCCTCCCTCTGCCCCTTCCCTTATCACCTACATTCCTTCCTCTGACTTTGAAATGTGTACATCTTCTATCTTTATCTCACACATGTTCCCGTTTCTTCTCTGGGATTTGTCCACTTCTCACTTACCAGCCATTCTCTTCCAGCCTTTGCCCCCCATCCCCACCACTATCTGAAGGAAGCCCCGACCTGAAATGTTGCCTTTTAATTTTTTCTCCAGACACGCTGACTGACCCTCCGAGTTACTCCAGCACTGAGTGTCCTTTTTTGGACAACAAATGTGATGTGTTGCCTGACATATCGAGCCCTTCCAAAATTATTGATGCTAGAGAACAGGCTTTTGGAGATTTTAAAACCCAAATAGGTCATTAAGAAAATTCTTACTACAGCTACCTATTCAAAGATAATGTTATCTATTTTTAGCAGCACTATGTTTCACTTGTTTGTTTCCTCTCTCTGCACTTAATTTCTTAATCATAGGCTGATTACTCAGACATTGAGAGTTGTGAAGCGAAGTGCAAAATGCAACTTCCGCTGGAGAGAGCAATCTCCTCAAGAGAAAGCTGAGGAAAACACTTATTCAATCTGCATCTTTAATCCTTTCCCTGTGTCCTTTGGGGCAAATCGGTTTGTAAAATGTTATAAAGGCATGGAATCTTATAGTGTGGAAATATGCTCTTCGGTCCAACTTGCCCACGCTGACCAACATGTCCCGACGGGCCGTGACTGTGGACTGAGACCGAGGCGAGAGGCCTTTATCGAGGCGCCGAGGTCTTGATGCCTCGCGGTTTGCCACGTAGAAGCTGTGTCGGGGCCCAGCCGGGGCCTCGCGGATCGGAGTCCGGTTCGGCGGAGTGTCCGACGGAGCACGCGGCTGGGACCCGGGTCGGCACCACAGAGGCGTGAAGTGGGGCGTCGTCAGCGGTGAGGCCTCGACGGCAGTGAAGCGGCGGCAGCGATGAAGCCTCAGGACGATGGGGCCTCAGCGTTGGTGAAGCCTCACGGCGGCAGTGGTGCCCCGCGGTCGACTCCTGCATCTATTTTCTATGTTTCTATAGTCACCTTTTTAGCATGTCCCTTTCTGTTTCCACTTCCATGCTTATTCAGCTGATCATAGTTAAAATGTTGTACAATATTAAACAGGCCCTTCTGCCCATCATATCCATGCTGACCCATTGCCCATCTATACTAATCCTATTTGCCAGCATTAGGTCCATATCCTTCAATGCCTTACCCACATAAGTGTCTATCTAAATGTGTCTTAAATATACTGTAAATAATCCATGCTGAACAAGTTCAAGTTTTATTTGGGTCTGGAAGCAAAACTTTTTAATTGTATAGATGCAGAATAACTGCTAATGGTGTACATTAATGTCAGAAGTCATATGTTAAACGGAGATGGTTCCTGACATCGGTATCCATCAGGTGTAATAAACAGGGAAAATGTGCATTCAAAACTAAGGATATAAATGGCCACTGAAGCGAGAAATCATTTCTCTCCTGCATTAAACCCATTTCTCTATCACAAAAACACGCCTCAGGGAATATGTGCAGATTGAAATTTTGTGTATTAAGATTTGAGTTTTGTCCTGGATGTTTATACAATTACTCGAATGCTTCTTGACTGTAAATTAGCTGAAAAGATAGTTGTTATTGTTTTCTGCATTCCCAGGAGGAGGGAACATAATTGTATGCCATGCTAGTTTATTTTTAAGTACTGATTTGCTTCCATCTTCCCTCTGGGTGATTTTCCAATGTGGCTTTGGTTGCTCAAAAGCTGAAAATCACTGTCTATTTAAAGAAAATGTTAAAAACTCAAACGGTTGTTTTACAAAGCAGGAACAAAGATGCAGCAGACAGCGAAATGAAATGGAATCTGCTTTGTAATCAATTCTGAAATTTTGAAAGTATAATCTGGTTGTTTGGTGTAATCCATCTGTCTGTTCAGCTGCTTCAGGGAGCAGAAAGCCACTGAGCATTCAGTTTTTGTGAGAGAAAAATGTTCTTCAATGCGCTTTGGGATGCAAATCCGATTCACTGCTGGTGTTAAAGCATTCAGGACTCTGATAGTTGCTCCCATCCTTCTGTTCAACCATTTGATCTGCACTGCACTATATACAGTACTCATTGCCTTAAATCGAGATCCCTGTACATTGAGGAGGCCAAATGCAGATGAAGCAATGGGTTTTGTGGAACACCTCCAGTCAGTTCACAAATGTGATCCTGAGCTTCTAAACTTATCATTTTAATGCTCCATCCGACACCCACACTGATCTCTATCCTTGACCTCCTGCACCATTCTTTAGAAGCTCGGAGTAAATTCAAAGAACAGCATCGGATATTGTGACTAGTCACATTGCAATCTTCTGTACGTTCAACCACCTTAGATACACAGCATTCCAAGCACTTTCAATTCATATTTCAGATTTCCAGCATCTGGATATTTTCATTTGGTAATTTCAGCCAGTATTACTACTTCTGCCATTCATATCTGTTTTATTTCTTGTCTCATTTTGGCACATAATTGTAGATCTTATCTTCTCACCTTTCACAGCTTAAAACCCGCTGTTCTCTCATTGTTCTCACTTTGACAGAAAAACTATTGATCTGAAATATTGATTTGGTTCTCTCTCTCCCCACTGAGCCTGTCTGACCCCACTGAGTGTTTCCAGCATTGTTTGTGTGTGTGTGTGTGTGTGTGTGCGCGTGTGTGTGTGTGTGTGTGTGCGCGTGTGCGTGTGCGTGTGTGCGTGTGTGTGTGTGTGTGTGTGTGAACCAACTGTGAAATGTGCTGAGTAAGCATAACGAGATGGGGGAAAGTTGACATTAGCTTGGATTGAAGTATGTCTTTGGTTTGTTGTCTGTTTAAAGGTAGGGAAGCCCAGTAAAAGCAAGCACAACATCCTTCCAAGCGGCAGCCTCCAATTCAAAGCTCTCAGCAAAGAGGACCACGGACAATGGGAATGTGTTGCCACTAATGTGGTCACAAGCATCACTGCCAGCGCACATCTAACTGTAATCGGTAAGTACACGAACTTGTCTATGAACTGCATGTTTGTTTTACCTGCATCATGAGGCATGTAGTTGCTCCTTAATTTCATGTGTCGCAATAGTCTTGTCTGTATAATTACTTGGTGCAAAGATAATAATTAAATGCCGGTGCTAGGTCCAATTTGTACAAGGGTCTGGCAGGAAAATGAGTGTATTTTTATCCATTCATGTTGATGTTTTAGGTGTTCCTTTCATGGAACTGCTTATTAACTTTGCATTCTGAAAAACTAAACTGCTTTAATGATAAAGCAAATTTGCTGGTTCCTGGTACTGGTACCGAATTAGGGATACATTTACATTGTAATGCATCCCTGAAGCTAAGCATAACTGCAAATTGATTGTTTGATTTTCATTCATATATTGCATTGTTGCCTTTGTTGTGGTTCCTTGGCACCCAAGTACCATGCATCTCCATGGGTTTCATTTGTCTCGTTGCTGAAATGTTTGCAGTTTAATAATAGCGTTAAACAATAACTAAGTTAATTTGTAGATTTGGCAGTGAAAATGCTTCATTGGAACTTAATCAGGCCACGATGGAGATATTAGAATAAGTGACCCTAACCTTGATCAAAGAGTTATATTTTAGAGGGGAGAAAGATCATAGTCATAAAGCATGGAAAACAAGGTCTTCGGCCCCTCGTCCGTACCAAACAAGATGCCCATCTAAGCTAGTCCCATTTGCCCACATTTTGCTAATTACTCTCTAAACCTTTCCTATCCTTATACCTATCCAAATATCTTTTTAATATCGCTATTAGACACAGGGTCACTCAGAATCCTTCCATTATCATATTAGTGTGATGTGATGTGTCACATCTCCAGTGGTATAGGATCAGATGTTGCAGGGGAAAGTGCCTGGCCGGGGGGGGGGGGGGGGGGGGGGGGGGGGGGGGGGAAGAGTAGATAAGGGCAAACCAATTGATGTGGCATACTTGGACTTTTAGGAAGGCTTTCGTGGATGCAATATTAGAGCAAATTTGAGATTTGTTAACAGAGAGGAAACCAGACCTATTTTTCTCATTCATTTTGCTTGTCTAGTTTTCCTTAAATACATTTATATTATTTGTCCCAGCCTCTTCCTGTTTAACTGGTGCATAATTCCCTACTTTCTCTCCCACCTTTCTTAAATACCAAGATTACATTATCACCACTTTTAATGTAAACTACAAAATTCCATTTTTGATTTCTTGCCAGCATAAGGGTCTGTCCCACTATATGAGTTCACCCAAGAGCTCTCCCGAGTTTTAAAAAAAAAATCAAACTCGTGGTAAGTACGTAGAATGTACGTGGCGGGTACGTCGGAGCTCGGGACGTCTCTTAGCGGCTCGTAACGCTAACGGCAGGTACTCTGGAAACTGGTTAAGCTTGTGAAGTTTTTCAACATGTTGAAAAATGTCCACAAGAGCCCCCAGTACCTATGTGTGGCTATTTCCATAATTCTCCAAATTCGAATCAGGGGAAACTCAGGAGAACTCTTGAATTACCTCGTACAGTGGGACAGGCCCTTTATGTGAAGGCCACTTGTTTCGTTCATCATTAATAGAGTTTGACTTCTGTTTCTTCTGTATCAAAGCATTTCATTATTTCACAGTCCCCTTTTATTTTGCCCATTGATTGTTGAATCTTTGACAATCTTTTCTAAGAATAGTATTTAACTGAAGATAAAATGCCAACATCCTTAGGTTAAATGTCATTCTCCCAGGAATAAAATTGGGTTGTCAGCTGAAATGATCCGCCGAGTATTTCCTGCATTTGTTATTATTTAAGATTAATACAAATGTTAAAGAGCAAACATGGTGAAAATTTGCCAAATAGTTCATTGTAAGAGGCTGGAAATCAAGTAATTAATTATCAACCATAATGTATCTTTTGTTATACCTGAATGCCAACACTGGGGTTCTGTCCCGAAACGTTGCCCAGTTTGATGAAGAGACCTGACCCGAAATGTTGCCTATTCATATCCTCCAGATATGCTGTCTGACCTGCTGAGTTACACAAGCACTCTCTGTCTTTTAATGTATTTAAAGTCATTGTTGAGCAGGAAGGTAAGAGCAAGTGTGGCAGTCCTATCAACTACAGTATTTGGGGAAAGAATGGAATTTGCTTTTTTTTTAAATCAAGCCCAAACCACTATAATAAACTGTTGGCGTTTATAGTTAAGTAGGATCTATTGCAATAATGGGCTTGTAAAGCTGCTGCAAGTAAGAATTTCATTAATCTGTTGCCAGGACATATTACAATTAAAAACTCTTGACTGTTGATTGAAGGAACTCTACTACTGGTGCATTAGACTTTATAATATTTTGTTTGTTGTAGTAAAACCACACTCTGCATTTTGTCACTCAAGATAAATATATTTTTTACAGAATTGGAATAATAAATCCTTTACACAGACGAACATCTCTACCATGGGCATCTCTTTGAAGTGTTCTTTCAGTCCATTCAATTGCTATCTGCAAATGGCACTGGATATTTTAATTAACAAATTTAAAATTATGCAGTATCTAATTAACAAATTAAGTGTTTTACATTCTCTATTGGAGAGCAGTGAAAGATGTTAATTTTATAGAACACAAAGGTGCTAATTAATAGATTAAAAATGACAACTCGTTAGCTGATAACATGCAGAAAAAATACAAGGTCTTTGGTGTGTGTAATGGAAGTTATTCACCCTATGAACTTAATGAGCTCTAAGCAGGGTGATTTGTAAATCTATCTGCTTTTTAAATGCTATCATTGCACAAGGAAGCTTTCTGCAACATCTCATTAATACTGTCAATGTGTGCCATCGTAAATGTGTGACAGAGCAAACATGCCCCATTTATAAAGCAAACCTCTTGCACCAAGCAGCACTGCCTCGGGAAACAGACATAACGGGTTGTCTTTCTCCAAGAGATGAGAAAATCATCTCACAATGCACCACCATGGCCATAATGCTGTTGCTTGACAATGAGTTTGCCATTTTTGTTCCAGTTATGTGAACTTCATGCATTAACATCTGTGAACTATTTGCTCACTAGAGGGAGACCCTTAGCCATAAGTGTGAGGCAACAAAAGTTTCTTGGAACGACTGCATCCACTGTTCTGTAGCGTTTTCGTGCTGCCCTGAAGCCAGTCATATTGCAAACTCTGCACCAATTTAACACAAAGGCACCCAATAATACTGCGGACCAACACACACTGCAGCACAAATGGACCGTTAGCATTTCTGTATTGAATGTGTGAAAATGCAACTTTATGATGCTGAAATCATACTGCAATTGGTCAGTGTAAAGAAGGTACTCGTTAAAAGCTTTTAAAAACACCAACTGCCTCGAGATGATAAGAGCAGCTATTGTGGGTGGATTCAAGTCACTGCACTGATCTCTAGATTGCTGCCTGGGGTGCACCTTTGTACATTTGCTACATGGTTTAGATTACTGTTTGCCAGCAACTGGCCAGAGCTTAGTTGAGATACCCTTAAAGAACAAGTAAATTGCCTCTACTAAACCACCATAAGATAATGATGTTTCTGAAAGCCCAGCTACCCCTATATTACACTGGATGCAAGAATTCAAATAGATTCCCATACTATTAGCAACAAATAAAACTGTAGCTTAAGTATCATTTATCTGTGGCAATCACATCTACAGGGAATCGGATTCTATTTTGTTATAAAATCACATATTTATTTAATTTTGGGGGTTATTTGTTATATTATTATAGTTAACAAAATAGAATGGGAGGTTTTTTTTGAGTGCCTTAAAGCTTGCGAAAGATCACCCTTGGATACTTTTTCCCGATATCCCATTATGTATAAGTATATTTGACATCAGGGAAAAAATGATTGGAACAAATTTATACAAAGCCACCAGTGCTATTGAAGGAAGCCAAGTTGTGGGTACAAAGACTCACATAAACAAATCAATACAAAGGCAAAATAGTTTGAATGTCACAAATCTAAAATAAGAACGGGGATGCCTAAAAATTAAAGTTGCCCACCTTGTGTTTGGCAGCCAATTGCAAAAATTGAAGATATCAGTGGAAATCCCAGTTTAAAAAAAAAAATCGGCATCCTTATCCAATTTTAGAAAGATATTCTGTGCATTTCCCATTGGGTCACGCACAGTGACTACTGGGAATCCAATCGGATCAGCAAAGCATAGTCCGCATGGCAGATACTGCTCAAGGTCGGGAGTGGAGAGAGAGTTTAACGGCACATGATTCTCCCGCCCAACAGCCTTTTTAGACGGGAGTCCATAATTGACTACAATCAGACTGGGGATGAGGCAGAGGCTACAATTATAACCAGTGCTGGGCATAGCAGGCATTGTAATGCAATAACACCCAAAGGAAAATAGTGCTCTAAAATGTAGCAACAACATCCCAGCAGTATCCTATCAACAGTACTTGCATCACACATAACTCATGACTTTCAGAACGATCGACTCCTCGTTTTATTGTGGCTAAATTATATTCCCGCATGAAGATTTAAAAATTCAATTTCCATCATTAAAACCTGCCCTGAACATTGTCACCTCATCACATGAAGCAAAGACCACGGGCAAACAAAACTTGTGTAACGGTGATGCAGTGCAGGAAGTGTCAGGTCCAATTTCCCAATGGATGGGATTCCTGCTGGAAATGAGTTCAACCACTTCAAAAACAAAGTCATTTGGGATTTGATTTATGCATAAAAAGAATAGACATGAAAGGTTACATTTTCTGTTCGAGTATCTATGGGAGAGGCATCAGGTTTGATTGCTATTCAGTATTCAACTACATTTTCAATCCAGGGTTCAGCGGGCAACCTGCTCTGTAATCATCTGTTCAAGTGAAAGCACCAGGACATACAATGTCGAATAACATTTGCAGTATTTTCCACTGCGATTGGAATCTAGTATATATTTGCATCCAATTAAATATCCGGGATCTGAGCTTGAAAGAAATCATCATCATTAATTAAAATAGCCCTCATCTGTGTCCACCTATTGCTTCAGTGGTGTAGGAAGGAACTGCAGATGCTGGTTTAAACAGAAGATAGACACAAAATGCTGGAGGAACTCAGCGAGGCAGCCAGCAACTCCGGAGAGAAGGAATGGGTGATGTTTCGGGTCGAGATCCTTCTTCAGATGGGTCGAGACCCTTCTTCAGACATTCATATTCCTTTTCTCATCAAATCAGATTCAGATTCAGATTCAATTTTAATTGTCATTGTCAGTGTACAGTACAGAGACAACGAAATGCATTTAGCATCTCCCTTGAAGAGCGACATAGCAAACGATTTGAATAAAAATAATAATAAAAAATCAGCCCCAACAGTTCAAAGGCAGACACAAAAAGATGGAGAAATTCAGCGGGTCAGACAGCATCTATGGAGAAAATGAATAGATGATGTTTGGGGTCAAGACCCTTCGCCTTTTCTCTGGAGATGTTGCCTGACCCGCTGAGTTACTCCAGCTTTTTGTGTCTATCTTTGGTTTAAACAAGCATCTGCAGTACCTTCCTCCACCTACTACCTGCCTGGCTTTGTCCTGCCCCTCCTCTCTCCAAGCTTTCCCCCCAACAATCATTCTGAAGATGGGACCCGACCCAAAACGTCACCTATCCATGTTCTCCAGTGATGCTGCCTGACCTGTTGAGTTACTCCAGCACTTTGTGTCCCTTTGTGTAAACCAGCATCTGCAGTTCCTTGTTCCGATCATTAATATATGGTGATTTAGTAGATGTGATTTACATGATTGCTAACGGTATCTTGACTGACTCTAATCTATTGCTGCCAAACAGCAATCTAAACCATGCAGCCGATTTTGAACTAAGATGCAAGTGAAGATAAAATAAATAACAGAAGGAACTTTCAAAAGAAATTTGAATTTATCTCCTTGTAAAGAATGACTTGCATGACTGTGCAGAATGATCATGGAAATGGGGCTCCATTTCCTCATTGCAATTAAATGGACTGAAGATGGGTCCCGACCCAAAACATCACCTATCCATGCCATCCAGAAATGCTGCCTGACCCCCTGAGTTACTCCAGTACTTTGTGATTTACTCAAGGAAATAGGACAAATTCGTATTAAAATTGGCCAAATAATATCTGATCAATGCTTTGCCAGCGGGAGCAGAATCTGCACATTGATCGCAGACAGCACAAGTTTTAGCTCCGAAGGGACTTTAAGATAAATAAATATCTGTATGACATTGAATTAATAATTTGTGCAAAAGCATGAACATCAAGATAACCCATGAGAAGCTTGTTAGTGAAAGGCTTTCATTTCCTCTGTGTACTTTTTTATTGGTTCATTAGTCTGCATTAAGTTCTCATCTACATTAATAACATGGTAATTGTTGCATATGGAAAATAACACATATTAACCAATGTATCTAAAAATAACAAAGAAGAAATTGACTGTATTGCGTGTCAATTTGCTTGGTTCTGCAGGACGACTTTAATGAAATCCAACTGTGCATCTTTCAATTTAAGAATCTGCAGTTCTGTAATGATATAAATCTGTTTTTCACTCACTATCTGAAAGTTAAAGCGGTTCTGAATTTTCTTTAGTTGAAGATTATTATTCCCACTTTAATTCTGTTTCAATGTTATTTTTAAATTAGCACTCTTAATAAGATCTGCTGTCTCGAAAGCTGTTCATTCACCACAGCCAACATGGGAGGCAAGATTTAATTTCTGCGCCCTGTGCAATAAAACTTTTCTCATAAGCAGGTTTACAATTTAGTTGCACATGCCGCAGAGGAAATCATCCTCAACGTGTTATGAGTGTTGGTCGATGTCGTTATTACAGGAACATCTTTACAAAGAGAAAATTTAATTTTGCAGGAAAATAATTCTGGATTTCATGCAGGCAGCCTTCAATGTCTTTGATTTAGAAGCACTGAGGTATGTCAGTCATGGTGGATTCAGAGTCCTTTACACTCTACGTGATCTACTAGCAAGCAGAGTTGGAGTGAGATGTCTGAGCATAATTTCCCACAGGTTTCTTCATCTCTGTTGAAGTATTTGTGTTTATATTTGATTTACTTTCGCTGAAATCCTTTTTATTTCCCTTTAATAACATTTCTGTTCTTGTTTCTGCATTCCTGTTCATGCTGAAATGACGGTGGATGTTCACACCTCACTCCACCCTGGATCTACGGTGAAAGCTGGGGAAGTGGCTGGTTACCTCCAGATAACAGCCCCGTCTCATGTCAGAGTTTTCAATTTGGTCCAATCGTTATCAATGAGAGTTTTACGAGAAGAGTGACTTCTACAGCAAAGGCTTTCAGTCTAATTTCACACTTGACTGGATGCTGCCTGCACACTTCCTCTCATTTGTCAAGGTTATATTCTGCCACCATTTGTTCAGGTGGATACAGGAATTTAGATGAGGGTTTCTGCTCGTTATGAATTGCATTTCCTTCTTGCTCCTTTGCAGCTGGAGTTAGGGTGATTTAGTATGTTATTGAGACTTTTTTTTCCGAATTGGTAGGTATGCCTGCCTAATTAATTTACACACTGAGCCATAACCGTAACATCAGCAGCATTTTGTATTTAAAGGAGAACTACAATCCAATTGTATGCAAATCTGTCCAGGCACTAGCGTGTGCCTGTTGTGACAAATAGGATAGATCCAACATGTTTTTAATAGGAACACTGAGGTTGGGAATATCATAGTCACTTTGTTAAGGTTCATTTATGTCTTGTGTTAGAATATTGCCAAATTTGTCAGTTGTGTGCTAATGGACTCTATATAGAAAGCTATTTGACATCACTTCCTTTATAGCAGTTAGTAACTAAAAAGCTGAAACAACAGATCTACGAGTCCTAATTCTTTTTTCTTACACCCCTTAGTTTCTAAATCCATCAAAATAATTTGGAGAGCAAAGATGGAAATTCGGGAAACAAGCCAAATGATTTTCACAATAGGCTATTCTGCTATAGATGCAGTCATTCCTTATTACAATTAATCTCTGTGCCTTCACCTGTGATGAACTGTTGTCGATTCATGTTAAAGGAATCCTTATCTCAGTACATGTGACCCAAATGTTGGAGTAACTTCCTCTTCATCTTTCCATCCAGTTATCCCACAGATCATCGGTTTACTGGTTATTTTGGATTTCCACACCCTTCCTCCCACGATGTGACATTCCGTATTGTGCAGTAGTGTCACGACCCAAACGCCAACACGTCTGAAGAAGGGTCTCGACACGTCACCCATTCCATCTCTCCAGAGAAGCTGCCTGTCCCACTGAGTTACTCCAGCTTTTTGTGTCTATCTTCGGTTTAAACCAGCATCTGCAGTTCCTTCCTACACATTTTGTCCGTGTGGTGCACTAATGACATGGCCCTAGCACCAACATGTGGCCACTTGTTTTCTCTTCAAACACAGTTGCCAATTCAAGCCACACACACATTAGATAATCTTTCATTTCTTAAGTTTAATTCAGCCTCCAGAATAATCCCTCAGCCCCTTCATGTAATATAAAAATAAATCAATTCGAATTGAGCTGATTTTCTGCAATAGACATTGTTACGCAAACGTCCTTGGGAACTCAACTTGATCAGGCAGGTTGATTAATCTCATTACCTTGTGCAGCAAGGTTACGCTGAAAGAAGGCACACATACAGTGCTGCAATTAACATGAAAATACAGGGCCTAATTATTGTAATATTCAATATACACGATTGCCAAGATGCTTCTGTAAGTGCAGAATTAAATCGCAAAAGAGAATTGAATCCAGTTGCCAAATTTTCATAACCTAATCTTCAATAAAATATTTGTCAGGTAGTACAGTTGGTACAAATAAATGTAGTCAAATCCATGGTGTCCCACAGAGCTATTGCCTAATTGGAGACCCGGGACCCGAAACGTCACCCATTCCTTCTCTCCAGAGATGCTGCCTGTCCCACTGAGTTACTCCAGCATTTTATGCCTATTAAAAGCAAATCATTCTGGCTACTGCTACTGCCTTTTTGTCACAAGCACGTGGTAGCAGGTCCAACAAATCACCCTAGTGAGAGAAGATAACCTGGAAACTCCCTCAGCAAGAGGAGGTGAGCTAGTCTTTAGTAAAATATCCCATCAGCCAAAAGATTCCCTCCCACCCCCCCCACCCCCCCCCCCCCCCCCCCCCCCCCCCCACCCCCTACTGTATCTGACTAGCAGACATGGTTCAAAGTTGTAATCACTTGATCACTTCATGCACCATTTATACCTCTGTGACAATAAAACAGAAAATGCTGGAAATACTCAGCAGTTCAGGCCACGCCTATGGGAGGAAAAGCAGAGCTGTGTTTCATAGAAACATAGATACATAGAAATTAGGTGCAGGAGTAGGCCATTCGGCCCTTCGAGCCTGCACCGCCATTCAATATGATCATGGCTGATCATCCAACTCAGTATCCCGTACCTGCCTTCTCTCCATACCCCCTAATCCCCTTAGCCACAAGGGCCACATCTAACTCCCTCTTAAATATAGCCAATGAACTGGCCTCAACTATCCTCTGTGGCAGAGAGTTCCAGAGATTCACCACTCTTTGTGTGAAAAAAGTTCTTCTCATCTCGGTTTTAAAGGATTTCCCCCTTATCCTTAAGCTGTGACCCCTTGTCCTGGACTTCCCTAACATCGGGAACAATCTTCCTGCATCTAGCCTGTCCAACCCCTTAAGAATTTTGTAAGTTTCTATAAGATCCCCTCTCAATCTCCTAAATTCTAGAGAGTATAAACCAAGTCTATCCAGTCTTTCTTCATAAGACAGTCCTGACATCCCAGGAATCAGTCTGGTGAACCGTCTCTGCACTCCCTCTATGGCAATAATGTCCTTCCTCAGATTTGGAGACCAAAACTGTACGTAATACTCCAGGTGTGGTCTCACCAATACCCTGTACAACTGCAGTAGAACCTCCCTGCTCCTATACTCAAATCCTTTTGCAATGAAAGCTAACATACCATTTGCTTTCTTTACTGCCTGCTGCACCTGCATGCCTACCTTCAATGACTGGTGTACCATGACACCCAGGTCTCGCTGCATCTCCCCCTTTCCCAATCGGCCACCATTTAGATAATAGTCTGCTTTCCCGTTTTTGCCACCAAAATGGATAACCTCACATTTATCCACATTATACTACATCTGCCAAACATTTTCCCACTCACCCAGCCTATCCAAGTCACCTTGCAGTCTCCTAGCATCCTCCTCACAGCTAACACTGCCCCCCAGCTTAGTGTCATCCGCAAACTTGGAGATATTGCCTTCAATTCCCTCATCCAGATCATTAATATATATTGTAAATAGCTGGGGTCCCAGCACTGAGCCTTGCGGTACCCCACTAGTCACTGCCTGCCATTGTGAAAAGGACCCGTTTACTCCTACTCTTTGCTTCCTGTTTGCCAGCTAGTTCTCTATCCACATCAATACTGAACCCCCAATGCCGTGTGCTTTTAGTTTGTATACTAATCTCTTATGTGGAACCTTGTCGAAAGCCTTCTGGAAGTCCAGATACACCACATCCACTGGTTCTCCCCTATCCACGCTACTAGTTACATCCTCGAAAAATTCTATAAGATTCGTCAGACATGATTTACCTTTCGTAAATCCATGCTGACTTTGTCTAATGATTTCACCACTTTCCAAATGTGCTGCTATCCCATCTTTAATAACTGACTCTAGCAGTTTCCCCACTACCGATGTTAGACTAACTGGTCTGTAATTCCCCATTTTCTCTCTCCCTCCCTTCTTAAAAAGTGGGGTTACGTTTGCTACCCGCCAATCTTCAGGAACTACTCCAGAATCTAAAGAGTTTTGAAAGATTATTACTAATGCATCCACTATTTCTGGAGCTACTTCCTTAAGTACTCTGGGATGCAGCCTATCTGGCCCTGGGGATTTATCGGCCTTTAATCCATTCAATTTACCCAACACCACTTCCCGGCTAACCTGGATTTCACTCAATTCCTCCAACTCCTTTGACCCGCGGTCCCCTGCTATTTCCGGCAAATTATTTATGTCTTCCTTAGTGAAGACGGAACCAAAGTAGTTATTCAATTGGTCCGCCATATCCTTGTTCCCCATGATCAACTCACCTGTTTCTGACTGCAAGGGACCTACATTTGTTTTAACTAATCTCTTTCTTTTCACATATCTCAAGTTGAATCCTGTCTTGGACCTTTGCAACCAATTTCATAACCATGGTTAAAAAGGGGAACAGAATTGTCAATGAATCCCTTTGCGCCTCATATTTGATTTGTAGTTGTGAATTCCCTGTTTATTTTTCTTCGCATACTGTTGGGCCATAAGAAGCTGATGTTTGATTAGATGTGCTATTCTCTGCACAGGCCGACCATAAATTAAAATAAAAACACACATATGCACACAAGCAATGTTTGTAATGCCAGTGATCCTGAATTGTTAGTGTTTCTAACACCTAGCCATGTAAAGTAAGTGATTTTAATTTAAATTTAAGTGCATAATAGTTTTGCTAATGGAAGTGGAAGATAGAAACATAACAATAAAAATCAATAAGCCAAATGTAGAAGCTCTCTACCTAAATGCATCTACACCAGATCTGCATCAAGGTGGATTAATTAATGGCACAAATAGTAATAAATAAGTAAGATCTGATTGCAATTGCAAAAACAAGGCAGGAGATGACTAAAACTGGGAACTAAATATTCCCGGGCATGCAACATTTGGGAAGGACAAGCAACAAGCAAGAGTGTTGGAATAGGAATGACATCAGTGCAATGGATGGATTGGATCTTTTCTCAACAGATAGTCATCTCAAATTCAAATCAGTTTTGGCGAAGCCAAGGTGTAATATGGAACAGGAATCATGAGTGGAGCCTAATTAAAGGCTTCCGAATAATAATAATAGTGATATAAAGCATGATATAAATGAAGACATCTGAGGTGCGTGTAGTAGTGTGAATATGCTAATCTGGTGGGACTTTAATCTTCATATACAGATCCTCACCAGGTTAGGAAAACTCATCTTATATGCAGCCCATACATATGAACTTGCATTTGGGAAACCAGTGGGATGGGTTTGTGCTGCAGAGAGGGTAGTGCATCCCAAGATTTCTCTATCCTTATTTCTGAGTATGTGATTGCACTCACATCAGAGGTGAATAAGTTCTGGATATTGAAGGAATCAGCTGACCGGGAAGAGGATGGCATTGGGATGGAAGATCAGCCTTAAAGTTGATGAATGGCAGGGCAGAGATGAGAGACTGATGGCTTACTCCTCCTATTTCTTGTACTCATGTATTATGTTGGGCCACAGGTGAGTCAATGAATGGCCTGAGTATATCGAATCTCCACGACATACCTCTGCCTAGTCCCCCAACAACTCCCAAGCAGTAAATGGCATGTGTTACATATAGACTGGAAAGGATTACAAACCACGGGGAAAGGTAAGAGAAGGAAAATTATGTGAGGAGGCTCTGAAAGGATTTGAGATGGAAAATGTGAAGTGTGAACCATGTTGGGAGCTACTGGGAGTCAGGTAGGATTATGTAATAAAGGAGTGAGAAATATAAGGCCACTTGGATGATGTACATACCAGTGGAGCTGTACCAAAGGAAAAGACAGCAGATGAAGAGACAATGTTTCCTTTTGTAAATGATGCAGATTCACACTGCATCAAGAAAAGTTCCTGCACAGATAGCAGCCTGGTGTGAATAAAACTGTGTTAACTACATTTTCTGAATGATGTGCTCCAGAAAACAAAGACAGCTGTAAATTCAACAAGAGTGTAAAGCTCCCATTTATTGGCCACGCTTGAGTCCTTGGGTATCTCGTACCTTGTTAAACTGTGAATAATGTGACGACGTTGCATCTGACTGGTGCTTTCAGCTGTTTAATTACCAAAGACTCGAAATTTGTACTATTCCCTTTCAGCAACATCCATAATGTATGTATTTATTTCAATTCTACACTAATCCAAATATGTGTTTTATTAACCAAGCAGAAGATAACTTAAAATGACACTATAAACAAAGATCAAGATTGAAGTCACTGAGTTCCAGACCAAGTGCAGCTTTGTCTTGGTGGAAGAGCGTTCATTGATCCGGGAGTGCTCAGTGGTGGTCAAATAGAAGATCATATTTATCAAGCTGATTTAATGCCAAGCTTCCTTTAAACAACCCTGTTGCTAAGACACATCACTGGGCTGCAACTGCACGATTTAATCACAGCTACTCAAATCTCCCAAGTGCAATACTCATTGCTTTCAATGCCTACCTATTGTTCAATCTAGATACCACAAGTGGCACAATGGCACTGCTCATAGAGTTGCTGCCTTGCACTTTCAGTGACCTAGGTTCAATCCTGACCCCTGGTGCTGCTTTTCTGTGCAGTAAGTATGTTCCCCATGTGCCCACGTGAGTTTGCTTCTGGTGCTCCGGTTTCCTCCTACACACACCGAATACCTGCAGGTTAGCAGGTTAATTGCTCAGTGCCAATATCCCCTGCTGTATGGGCAAATGTTAGAATCTGGGGAGAGCTGATGGAAATTTGGAAAGAATAAAATGGGGTTAGTGTAGGATTATGTAAAAATGCAAGCGTGCTGGGCAGTGTAGTTTCAGCTGCCTGGAGAGCCTCTTTCTGTGCTGTATTAGTCCACAACTCCAAGGAAGATCAACCTGAGTGAAACTCGCATGGAACTCCCAGTCACACACTGGCCACTGTTCAAAATGAACAGGCTGGGCAGAAATGACTATGCCAAGCTCTGTACTGGAGATCACACAATGATGGGATGATTGCTGGGATGAGTTGTTGAAATATAAGCAACAATTGAGTAGGATAGACTTGGACCAACCAAACCCAGAAGACTAAGAGGTGATCTCATTGAAACATTGAGTTCCTTTGAGGAATTGATGGGGGAAACCCTGCAACTCTGTTACTTGAGGTCACTGAAGTCTCCAGAAGTAATAGGACAGAAAGTTTGGGATGGGAAAGGATGTGAGTCAAGTTGCAGTGGGAGCGGTCTCTGTGGAAGGTATAAAGGGGTGGGGATGGGAAGATGGGACTAGTGGTGGATGGAGATGTTGTTGGATGATGCGTTTGACGTGGTGGCTGATGAGATGAAAGGTGAGGACCAGGGGAACTCTATCCGTGTTGCATCTGGGGGGGGAGTGAGAGAGAGTACAACTGTGGGGCATAGAGGAGACCGGGGTGAAAGATCCATCTAGGACATATATGTGGCATATATGGACAATTCTCTGTGTTGTTCTGTTGATGCCGCTGTTGTAAAGGCACAACTTGGCTTGAGCTGCAGCTATTTTGGAAGTCAGTTCTTCATACATGCATTAGTTGTCGCCTAGTTCCAGAATCCTGCCCTTGTTGCATCCATTTCCTGATGTCACATGGAGTGAATTGAAGACGTCTGTGATGGTGAAGAATCCAGGAGGAAGGCAAGATGGATCATGCCCAATCCATTTCTGGCCAAACCGGGCAGCAAATGATTCAGTATTATCGCTGCTGAGGGTGGAGATATACATGGAGCTTCCTCCTTCCAATAATTGCTCAATTGCATGGTTTATTTTTTCACAATTAATAAGCAAGTGTTCAAAAGAAACTTGAAAATATAGTATTTTAACATCCTCCAATTTTCTTTCTTAGGCCGCTTTGATCAACACTGGAAATTAATCCTTATTTCCTGAAAATGTCAAAAATAACCTCCACAACCTGCGTGGGTTAGGTTTTCACAATTCATATCCTAACCTGATGAAAACATACTTATGAAAATTATTCCCAGAGCATTATTTTTCATGTGGACTCGAGCTGATTTTCTTACCACACTGATCTCTTGTAAATGACTCATTTCCATTTTATTCTGGAATACTTTGATTGCAAAGTTTATCTGGTAGCTTTGATTAGGAAATATTGCTAATGGTAACTCAATATTGTCTGTACTGGGTAAAATAGTACTAGACAATATACAGTTGCAATGCCTGGGAAAGATCATTAGGGTCAATAGGGTTATTCCTAATCTTATCTGTAATCCCCACAGTATATTTTCTCCTGCAATGAACCTACTTATCTTCTAAACCCAAACATACTGACTGCTTAGAAACACGGAATTGCAGATGTTGGTTTACAAAAAAAGATACAAAGTGCAGAGGAACTCTCCAGATGAGGCAGCATCTCTGAATAACATGGATGGGTGATGTTTTGGACTGGGACCCTCCTTCAGACTGTCTAATTCATAGGCTAATGCCCCTGTCCCACTTAGGAAACCTGAATGGAAACCTCTGGAGACTTTGTGCCCCACCCAAGGTTTCCGTGCGGTTCCCGGAGGTTTTTGTCAGTCTCCCTACCTGCTTCCACCACCTGCAACCTCCAGCGACCACCTGCAACCTCCGGGAACTGCACGGAAACCTTGGGTGGGGCGCTAAGTCTCCAGAGGTTTCCGTTCAGGTTTTCTAAGTGGGACAGGGGCATTACCCTGTTGTTATTCTGCAAGTCATATGACTCTGGGAGGAAAAGTTCTCTGTACATTCCCATTGCGATTAACAAATTTCTTCTTTACTTTCTAGTTATTTGAGGGAATGCATTTCTTGGTTTGTTACTAAGGGATCTGGAAAACAGAGAATATTATAATGGAATTGCGTGATGTTGCAATTAAAGATTTTGCGGATTAGATAAACTCTGTGACTGTGAGATGTAAATGTCCATTTTTCTTTTTCTCAACAGGCACAAGTCCACATGCTCCAAACAATGTTCGAGTGACAGCCACAATGACCTCTGCTAATGCCACCTGGGACCCCGGTTACGATGGTGGTTATGAGCAGACATTCACAGTCTGGTATGGCCCTGTGTGAGTCATCCCGGCATGCTTTGCTTTCCACCCTTTCTCTCTCAGTTCTCTGCTTACAATGAATGTTCTTTATGCATTAGGCTTCCAGTAATGATTTGCTCTTGTTATTGCTTGCCAGTTGCATAGCTGCAGGCTGCTGATTTGGAGCAAGCAGGCTCTGCTGGCTCAATAGTTTTTGGGCTTCCTGCCTTGACATTTCATTTGTTCTTTATCATTCCTTTCTGGTTGAGCTGTCCTGCTATGCTTGCAGTAGAGTGCAGCTTCTTAACCCATAACAATGAAACTATCCAGACTTATTGCGACCTGCAATCAGTAACTCTTATCCCTGTCGTCTTAACTAAACTCAAGGCTTGACCTTGGAGGTAAAATGCTATGCCTTGGTGAAAATTCCTAATTCACTTAATTAACCCTTTTATGCAAATTTACTGCTTGATAATCCAGTGCAATAGAGTCCAATGCCACCATGCAACACATTTTAGGTGCCTCCTCTAATTATAGTGGCGCCATTTGGTATTGTTCGCCTTGACAGGCCACAGTTGAATGATGCAAAGACTTAGCATTCAGACAGAACAAGCTATTCATTCCAATAATATCATGTGGTTGATCGCTCCTGTTACTGGCTAGAGATACCAATTAAACATTTGAAATATAGATCAACTACAGAAATAGGCAGAGAAATGGTAGATGGAGTTTAATCCAACCAAGTGTAATGTTTTGCATTTTGGGAGGACAAATGTAAAGGGAAGGTGTATGGTTGATGGCAAGACCCGTAACTGCATTGATGTGCAGGGAGATCTTGGGGTCCAGGTCCATTGCTCCATGAAAGTGGCAACACAAATAGATGTGGTGGTAAAGAAGGTATGTGATATGCTTGCCTTCATTGGCTGGAGTTAGGGTTGAATGCAGTTCTGGGTGCCCCATGACATGAAGAATGTGGAGACTTTGGCGAGGGTGCAGAAGAAATTTGTCAGAATGCTGGCATTATTGAATTGTTTTCTATTGAATGCCAGAAATCAAGGGGAATTCTGATAGAAATGTACAAAATTATTAAAGGCATAAATATGGTAGACAGTCAAAACCAATTTTCCAAGGTGGAAATGCCAAAGTCTAGAGGGCATACCTTTAAGCTGAGAGTAGCAAAGTTGAAAGGAGATGTGTGGGACAAGTCATTTTACACAGAAGGTGTTGGCAGCCTGGGACACACTGCCAGTGGTGGTGGCAGAGACTAGTACGAAAGTGGCATTTAACAGGCTTTTTGAATAGGCACATGGATATACAGGGAATGAAGGGATACGGATCATGTATAGGCAGATGAGATCAGTTTATCTTGGCATTATCTTTGGCACAGACATTGTGGGCCTAAGGGCCTGCTCATGTGCTGTACTTTCTATATTCTATTTTACAATATTTGGAGCAATCAAATAGTGAATTATAATTAAAGATTGGGATCTGAGAGCTCTTTGTTCGTGTTAGAAGGTGTCACATAAAAATATCTACTGCCAGCCTTTAGGGCACATTATCTATAATAATATCAGTTGTTTGTGCTGTCCTCCATCACACACAGTGATGTCTACAATCCAACACCACTCTTTGATAAGTGCTTTGCTCACAGTAGGCTGACAGTGGATCCATCGAAGCAAAGATAAAATTCAAATAATCAATATTGCCAGATTTTAAGTAACAGGAAAACTGGAACAGAAGAATAGGGTCCCTGCGGCAATTGGAGGGCAAGGTTAATATTTAATTTGAATGATTTTACATTAGAACTGCTAACTTTAACAAGGGCTCGTTTTCCTTACCACAATACTCACTCAAATGTACCAGGACGGTGTTAAATAAATCATCAAAGAGAGCAGGGACAGTCATTTAGTTGTTCATTCAAGATGCCTACTAAATATTCAGAGGATTATATGATGATAATTAAAGACATGGGAATAGAAGATAAAATGCCTATTTGTTCTCCATCTCCCCAATGAAGGAACTCTCAATGTAATTTATTGTACTGACAAATTACAGACAGTGTGTGGCAGGCTTGATGCACTGCCTGTCAGTTTCACATGTTCATACATTCAGTTTCATATCCACGGGATTTTTACATTCTTCTGTCACTAACTGCACCCGTGCCATCCTCCCTAGTTTCTGTGCTACTTTCACTGAAGTTAAAATGGACAAACAGGGGAATTCAGTCCAATGTGATGTACACCACTGGCTGTGCTATCTATTCAAGATGAATGACTTCGAGACTGGATGGAAGTTAGCTGCTTTTGGCTCGCGGGGATTGGTTCAAAGGTGCCCAGTCTGCAAGACGAGCACTTCCTCCATATGTTGGCTTCCAGCATCCAATGTGAAATGATGCTGAACCATCTCAGTCCATCACTTAATTGGCAATCTCATCCTGAAAGGTTGCCTGGTGTGTGACTTGACTGAAATGTAAGTAGTTCTTTTCTGAAGTTGAGATCAGAGCACAGTGGAGGGGGATTAACTCTGTAGCTGACTGGAAGTCCATCATTCTAATCTGCTTGCTGGACAGACTCAGGTAGCAGTCAAATGCAAAGGGCTGCATTGCATTTAAAGTCAAAGTCACGGGCATGCTTGTTCTCAGCAACCTAACCTCAGGATCCTTGCAGGTTGCTCGTACTGAAATAAGTCACTGTGCTGCTCACTGCTGCATTGCAGGTGTAAGAATTGTTCTGCAGTTAAAGCAAAGAACATTACCTTTTTCACAAGTGCCAGTTTTGGTTTTGTACCTGAAAAAGGCAAGCGTGGGCGCAGGGCTCACTGGATTCCAGGAATACAGAGAAGACACCGGCCCACATGGATGCCTCCCTGGCATCATCTTCCTGCCAGACATGTCCTTGGGACAAGCTGTCCCCGGCACACATTGTTTATCAGTCTGAAGAAGGATCTCGACAAGAAACGTCACCCATTCCTTCTCTCCGGAGATGTTGCTTGTCCCGCTGAGTTGCTCCAGCATTTTGTGTCTACCTTGTTCTTCAGAAGCCCATGCAGGTTTCTCTGCTCCCTGAGAGGACCCTGCCTCTGCTCCCTCCTCATCATGTAACACGTCTTGTAGCGGAAAAGCTGGTTGTATTCGTGGTGTGATTCAGTGAAGGTTGCTTCCTAAGATTAGTGCAGGGAGAGAAGGTGCAATTAGCAATAGGAACTTGCCTCCTATCACCTGTTCTTGAAACAGGTTAGTTTTACACGAGGGAGGCTACTGGTGTTGATTGGAACTGATGCAAATACAAATTGTGATACACTTAGATCTTTATGAAATATTATTAGGAAAATTCTAAAGCTGGAAAACTGTTACCCACATATTTCTCGTCTTTTAACTCACCACCTTGGGTTGGAGTTGAAGACTGCAGGACATAATTCAATCACTAAGCTAGAGATTAAAGAAAGTATTGAACTAATGAGGCTGGAGAATACTGGAAACAGAGCCAGATCTCCAAACCTGGGGCCAATGAATATTGATGATTTCTGATGAAGAAAAGATTTGATTATTTTTTAATTACATAAATAATCATTTGGAAAATTACATATATTTAACAGGTAGGATTCTCAGTTGGGATGTAATATCAAGAGTTGGGGATTGCACCTGGGAAGGTCTGAGTATAATCTGCCCCAACCGTTCCAGACAGACGATAAAATCACAATGTTCTTTCTTTACTCACAAGATATATGTGTCAATGGCAAAAACATAGGTCTCCCCGTGACCACGTGGGTTTTCTCTGAGATCACCAGTGTCCTTCCACACTCCAAAGACGTACAGGTCTGCAGGTTAATTGGCTAGTTATAAGTGTAAAATTGCCCCTAGTGTGTGTAGGGTAGCGTTAATAGACAATAGACAATAAATGGAAGAGTAGGCTATTTGGCCCTTCGAGCCAGCACCGCCATTCAATGTGATTATGGCTGATCATCCACAAGCAGCACCCCGTTCCTGCCTTCTCCCCATATCCCCCGACTCCGCTATTTTTAAGAGCCCTATCTAGCTCTCTCTTGAAAGCATCCAGAGAACCTGCCTCCACCGCCCTCTGAGGCTGAGAATTCCACACTCACCACTCTCTGTGAGAAAAAGTGTTTCCTCGTCTCCGTTCTAAATGGCTTACCCCTTATTCTTAAACTGTGGCCCCTGGTTCTGGACTCCCCCAACATCGGGAACATGTTTGCTGCCTCTAGCGTGTCCAAACCCTTAATAATCTTACATGTTTCAATAAGGTGTCCTCTCATCCTTCTGAATTCCAGAGTGCAGGGATCGCTGGTCGGCCTGGACTCGATGGGCCGAAGGGCCTGTTTCCGCTCTGTATCCCCTAAACTAAAAAAGAAACTTTTTCCTAACATTAGCCAGAATGCCAGTTCTGCACGGGTACATTCTTACTGCTGTGCAGTCAGTGAATCTTACAGAAATATATCATTGTGAGTGTAAATAAATAGTGCTATTAAATAGTTATCAGCCAAAAAAATGGCTTGACTGATAAATAATCAAATTGTTTACTCTTAGTAATTTCTGTTCACAAAATCTATAAATCATAACATTTGAGTTAAAATTAATCTGACATGTACAGCGAGGTAACCTAGGCCCCTGTGTCCTGACTCGTAAATCAGAAATGGTATTTAAAAGTAAAGTAAATAAATTTGTTCCATTAAAGTCAGGCCCGGATATGCTGTAACCATTACATTACGGATTTAGTCTGCAACCTCACCAGCTACGGATTTCTCTACCAATAACTTATTCCCTCTGTCCACGGAATTCTACTGCATAGATAGGAGGTGTTTGGGTCACATTTCCCCTCTTCTTCCCGTTAAAATATTAATCAAAACACAATGAGCTCCAATGTGGGAAGATTAACTTAGGTTGTTTTGTGTGGGTGCGGCGTAAGCACATTCTCTAAGGATGCATTTCCGATGTCTGCAAACACACTGCACCAAGGCTGGTCACTCCCAGTTGTTTTTTAAAGGAATGTTCAACAAATCAACCAAGACCTGCACATGAGTAAATAAGGTTTTGGTGTTTTCAATTTTAAAAGGCAAATTGATAAATCGAAATTGACATTTATTTATTGTTAGGAAGGGAGGTATCCTCCCCAATAACTAATATTGGTCACTAGAATCAAAAAGTCTGGGTACGGGGCTGGTTGTGTGTCAGTGTAATGGCACTGAGAAGAGATGATGTTATGAGCTGATATGGGATTGGAAGTGATTAGAATAGAGGATTGGTGATGATATTCTGTTACTGATGGAAGCTTTTGCTGTTAACTTCAGCTACCAAATGGAATAATGCTTTAGTGCATCTTAACTATGGTGCTTAATTAAAAGAATGTGTTTTTATCAATGAAGTAAGAAACTGAAAAGGTACCCCTTGAATCTTTGCCGCAATAGAGTCTGTGATTTCAATGCTGTTTCATTCCACAACACTTTTTTCCATTCTCCAACTGCAAGCTGGCCTGAACATTTAACTCAGCTGAAAACAGATGCTAACTGTCTAGTTCTGCATTTGCCGCAGGGTAAAGAGGGCTATGCTGGGACCCCATGACTGGCTTTCGTTGCCTGTATCCACAGGCCTTACCTGGCTGTTGGTGGAGGGCCTGGAGGCTGAGACTGCATATCAGTTCAGTGTGCTAGCACAGAATAAACTTGGCACAGGGCCCTTCAGCGAAGTCGTCACTGTGAACACACTGGGTGAGTTGACATATACATAGTTTACGTATGTACTAACCCTTAATGTTTTGCAATATTCTTCTAGCTAGCATAGACAAAAAATAATTTCGATTTTACTAACTTATGAACCTTTATTTGCCGATTTGTAAGCCACCATAGAAAACTGTATTGACATTTTTGGAACATGGTGTACAAAGTCTGGCATTCAATTTAAGCTTAAGAAAAAGGACACAAAGTTCTGGAGTAACTCACGGGTCTGCAGCATCCCTGGAGAATCTGGATAAGTGATGTTTTGGGTTTGGACCCTTCTTCAGACTGATTCATGTTCATGCTGCCAGACCCGCCTGAGTTACTTCAGCAGTTTATGTCTATTTTAGCAAACCAGCATTTGCAGTTCCTTGTATCCTCAATTTAAGCTTCATTGTTTGTTTACCAAATTCTCCTTGAGAAACCTCCAGCCATGGAGCCAAGGGATGTAATCATAACACAAAATCACTGCAGGAAGAGGGAACTTTATTGTTTCAATGATCAAAACTGAATTGTCAGCATGGTGCCGGTGGTAGAGTTGCTGCCTTACAGGGCCAGAGACCCGAGTTCAATCCTGTCTACAAGTGCTGTCTGTATGGAGGTTGTATATTCTCCCTGTGACTGTGTGGGTTTTCCCCAGGTACTCCGGTTTCCTCCCACACTCCAAAGAAGTACAGATTTGTAGGTTAATTTGCTACGGTAAGAGTTGTAAATTGTCTCCCGTGTGTAGGATAGTGCTAGTATACAGGGATCGTTGGTCGGCCGAAGGGCCTGTTTCCAGGCTGTATCTCTAAACTAAACTAAACTAAACTAAAAAAAACATTTATGAATATTTATATGACGCAGCAGCAAGTGGTGGGAAAAGCAGAACAATTTGTGCCTGCATAAATCCAATGGGTTCAGCCAATTTTTAGTTATTCATAAGGAACCACTGTTGATAGTGTTGAGTGGCTATTGGAAGGAAGCCCATTTTATAAAATGAAGCTTCTTCTGGTGCTGTATTTGCTTTAAATTGTATGCTTGATTATGATTGCTAATTGCCGCTGTTTGTACTAAATTCCTGCTGTGTGCAGCACCAATGCCAAATTCTTGTGTTAATGAAAAACAAATTTAAAAATAATTAGGGTGGTTTCACCCAATTTCTGGATTTAAATGGGTGCCATGCAGTTCCTGATGGAAATTGAGTGGCGTTTGCCATTGAGTTAGAAATTGGCGAGGGGAAGCCTGCAGGAGAGGCAGGGAAATGGGATTAGGGCATGTTCTGTCTGGCTCAGGAGCAAGGGCCTCCTTCAGTGTTGCAATTCCTAAGATTACGGCTCGCTGCCACACTTTTCTATGACGATCGAACTAGGGGCGGCACAGTGGTGCAGCGGTAGAGCTGCTGCCTTACAGTGCCGGTGACCCCTGTTCGATTCTGACTGTAGGTGCTGTCTGTACGTAATTTGTACTCCTCCCTGTGACTGCGTTGGTTTTTTCAGGGTGCTCCGGTTTCCTCCCATACTCCAAAGATGTGCAGGTTTGCAGGTTAATTGGCTTTGGTTAGTTGTAAAATTGGCCAAGTGTGTAGGATAGTGTCAGTGTACGGGGTGATCACTGGTCAGGGCGGGCTCGGTGGGCCGAAGGGCCTGTTTCCACGTTGTATCTCTAAAGTCTACAGTCTAAAAGAATGACCTAAAACCCCCGCAGATCCAGTTCTGAATCATCTGATCAAAAGTTGTCATGGGAGGCACCAGATCTTGACTCTGCAGCACTGGGGGGGTAGTTGTTGAACAGGACCACCCCACACATCCTCTCACAACTCTGTACATTGCTCTGACTGCCGCCCTGCAAGTGGCCCCATGCCACTGTGAAGCTGAGGCTCATCACAGCATTGAAGAACGACTTCATTAAAATGACTAGAGGAAGCAATGGGACACCCAACAGTGGTGTATCAAAATTGCTGAGCAATTAACTACTGAGGCTGAGAGGTAGGATTAGTACATATACTGGCACAGGAGCAGTGACCTTCAAATGCTGTAATTCCCATGATTAAGGCATGCTGCCAGTATTATTTTTTTCAATAGAGAATGAATTACCTAAACCCCAGCTCCAATTCTGAATCATCTAACACAAAATTGTATTGGGAAATTGTACATCAACCTTGCTGAGCAATTACATGCTGGGGCTGAGATGCAAGAGAACAATCTCTTTGCCAGCCTACTGCAAGGCTGGCTCCTTGCTTTAACATGGGTTGAATATGGTGTAATTTCTGCCGGTAAGACAGAGGTGAGCATCACTGAGAGTCAGGATATCATCACAAACTTGAAAGATCCTGGAAATACATCAGCTGTGCTGACAAATGGTACCCAGAGTGCCCAATCCAATCTCCCGATGGGCAGGACGTCCACTGGAAATATATTTTATTGCATTCAAACATGAGGTGAATGGTTTAGATGTCTCATTTGTGCAATTAAGAACAGATGCTAGTCATTCCAGTTTCCAGCTACTGTGTAAAATATTTGGACGTTAAGGCTGTAAATGTTGTTGTTTGCACAACTGCACTGTAAATACTTTGCATGCATTTCCAAATCATGACAAATGCCAGCAACAGTATTTTATTCCCCATTTACCACTTCACCACCTTTCTCCATTTTTATTCAGCCATAAACGGTGCACAGACTAATGTTGTGTGGATTTACATACGAGTGATCGTTATTGATGCCCTGGTGAAATATGATGTTTCCATCGCATTAATCAGATTTTGTGGAACTTCAGACGTTGTTGTGACATTTCCGTACGATCACATATCGAAGTGTGACAATGAGAAGAGAAGGCAGGTTGCTGTCCTTGGTCACAAGTCAGCATCAAGGTTGAAACTGATAGTTATCACCTGTACAGATAGGAGGTTATGTGTTTGTGAGGGATTATATGAACTTGATATGTTTCACTGCAAATGGCAATCGTGATCAAACCTTTAAGTGGAAAATGGATAAGGAAAATCTATGCAGGAGGCAGGGAAGTGGGACTGGCTCAGGAGCAACAGATGACTGGTTAATGCTGGATGCCTATCTTTACAGTGGAGAATGAACCATGTCCAACCCTCTGATTCAGTTATGAATCGTCCAATACAGAAGTTGCTGATCTGGCAACCACACGTTAATTGTGGTTATCAGATCAGCAACCACACTCAATTGAGCCACAAAATACTAATGACTATATCACAAAGTCACAAACTAGGGCATTTTTACATTTTGACCAGACATGAAGATGGAAAGTGTTTGTGTGTAAAATACATAATCATGGATACAGGATTACATCTCAAAATACGGTATTTCTAGGAGTGGTTTTGGTACTAGTGTTGCGCATGAGATGTGATATTTCAAGTGGCTCTAGTGAAGAAGACGTGATTACAGAGCGCTGAGAATATATGTTCTCAAGTTCAAGTTCAAGTGAATTTATCGTCATGTGTCCCTGTATAGGACAATGAAATTCTTGCTTTGCTTCAGCACACAGCTGACTGTACAGTTGCTTCTTCCTTGGTGCATTAAATGTGTTGGAAGTCCCTGAATACTAGTTGTATGTTCAATGGAGTTAAATAAGACATTTACCCTATTTGTAAACACAATTACATTGAATGACCTCGAGCACAATAACACGGTTATGTTATGCAACAGGCAAGCATTTTCTAAATGCTCTGGAAGTTTTAAACTACAAATAAAAAAAGCTTCAGGAGAAATTAAATTAATAAATTCTATAGATGTTCAGATTATTCCCTGGTGACTGTGAAGTCCTATCTTACTGATCTGGTAATTCCTTACTTTTACTATCTCTTTCCCATCCATTTCACCACAAGCTCCTGCTTTTGAACTGTTGGTGTTGGTGGAAGGAGGAACTGAAGATGCTGGTTTAAACTGAAGATAGACCCAAAAAGCTGGAGTAAGTCAGCAGGCCCGTCAGCATCTCTGGAGGAAAGGAATATGTGACATTTTTTGGGTCCAGACCCTTCTTTACACTGAAGAAGGGTCTCGACCCTAAACATCACCTATTCATTTTCTCCAGAGATGCTGCCTGACCCGCTGCGTTACTCCAGCTTTGTGTGTCTGCCTTTGAACTGTTGGGTCTGATTTGATGAGTGCAAAGTGCCCATGTTTCGGCAGTATCTCAAAATAACTGCATTGGGCATTGGGTGAGGGAAGAAATTCAAAGTTGGAAACTAACCAATATCTGGGGCTCTTAGAAGTTCTCAGATTTGCCAGCAGGTGGCAGAACGTGCTGAAGAATCATGCATCAACTGAATGAAAAATACTTGATCGGTCTAGAAATTCAACAGTAGAATCTTAATTCATCATTGCACTGCATAGTAATGACCATATTGAAAATGGGCCTCCTCATTAAAAATGTATTGGCACCAAGGTTAAATCATCAATTCTTTGACTTGGCAATCATCCCAAATGCACCAGCTGTGGCCATCTCAGCAACCCAACTCCTTCACAACTTTAAATCTTACTTATATATTTTTTATGTAGACATTTTTGGACTGAGAATTTTCTTGGCTGTTCTGTTGCTCAGTCTGACATCATCTTGATCTGTTGCTTGTTGCCACGGACACATCCGAATGCATGAAAATGAAATGAAAATAGCAAATGCTGGGCATCTGAAACAAAAGCAGAAAATGCTGGAAGAACTCAGCAGGCTAGGTGTGGAAAGGGAAATAGTTGACGTTTCAGTTCTGTGACTTTGATAAAAGTGGGACAGAGAGAAATGCATGTTGGTTTTTATAGAAGTGAAGGCGGAGAAGGGATGTGTGGAACAAAGAGTGTCCCCATTCAGTCTTTACTCCGTTGTCTGAAGGAGGTGAACTCAAGGTAGACCTTGATGAGTCTGGATAATGGGGAGACTATCTGCTCATTTCACGGAGCACCACGTACCGTTTTCTCATCTCACCCAATGTCCAATGCAGTTATTTTGAGATACTGTGGTACTTTGTATTCATCACATCAGTCCTAAAATCTCAGCTGACATTAGTAACTTAGTGCAAATCAACATCAAATCGAGACCTCAATGAATGACAGGTCTCTGGACCAGACTGCACAATGCAATGAAACCATTTGGAATTGGGAGATCCGCCAGGCCTCGATTTTTCTCATGCGATATGAATGTTTTCTCACAGAAATATAATTGCACACGTGCTTTCCTGTTTTCTGTCAATAAAATTGATGTCAATGAAAGACCACACAACATTTGCCATTTTCGTCAAAATGCTAAGAAGAATGTTTGAGTTCAGTCTATAGCTTTGCTGGATAACTGTTCACGGGCTCATCCATGGAATTTCTGAAGTGTTATTAAAGATTTACTCTCTTCCACCACAAGCAGTGAGTCCCAGAGCCCTCAGTACTTGTCCAGCTGAAAAAAATGTTACTTGCCTCTCTAATTTCCTTAAATCTTCGTCTCCTGGAGGTTTCTACTGTGCAAAGGGAACTTGGTCCTTCCCTTTATCCTGGTTTGTACCCCTTGGACAATTCCTTTCCACAATTTAACATAAAATAGGTTCTGCTGACATTGCCTGGATTAAGGAAAGGAAATTGTAAGGTTGCAATGCAATACAATACAATACAATAATACTTTATTAGCCAAGTATGTTTTGCAACATACAAGGAATTTCATTTGCCAAGTCAGTCATACAAATAAAAAGCACCATAACACACAAAATACATTTTAACGTAAAGATCCACCACGGTGACTCCTCTCTATATTTCGCTGTGAAGGAAGGCACAAAAAAGTTCAATCTCTTCCCTTCTTTGTTCTCCCGAGGTCAGCGGCCTCAAGCCTTCTGTTGACTGTCTTATGAAGAAAGACTGGATAGACTTGGTTTATACTCTCTAGAATTTAGGAGATTGAGAGGGGATCTTATAGAAACTTACAAAATTCTTAAGGGGTTGGACAGGCTAGATGCAGGAAGATTGCTCCCGATGTTGGGGAACTCCAGGACAAGGGGTCACAGCTTAAGGATAAGGGGGAAATCCTTTAAAACCGAGATGAGAAGAACTTTTTTCACACAGAGTGGTGAATCTCTGGAACTCTCTGCCACAGAGGGTAGTTGAGGCCAGTTCATTGGCTATATTTAAGAGGGAGTTAGATGTGGCCCTTGGGGCTAAGGGGATCAGAGGGTATGGAGAGGAGGCAGGTACGGGATACTGAGTTGGATGATCAGCCGTGATCATATTGAATGGCGGTGCAGGCTCGAAGGGCCGAATGGCCTACTCCTGCACCTAATTTCTATGTTTCTATGTTTCTATGTTTGACGGGGCAATCTTTCTCCCTCCACCTTGGGGCGATCAAGCTCCAGCATCGGGGGAAATCTCAGCTCCCCCGCGCCAGCGATCAGACCCCGGGTCGGGGCTGGTCAAACCTTCTGCGTCGTAGGAGCTCCCGACATCTACGGTCTCTACCCGAGACTGCGAGCTCTCGATGGTAAAATCCGCAGGCCACGGTGGGAGCAATCCCAGGCAAGGGATTGGCTCCGATGGTAAGTCCATGCCCCGCGGTGTGGCTCAAAGTCAGTCCCGAACGAGGCGTCCAGCTCCACGATGTTAGGCCGCAGAGCAACCGGAGATACGACCCGGAAAACAATCGCAACTCCGGCAGGGTAAGAGATTTTTTTTAAAAGGTTCCCCCGACCCCCTCCCCCTCCTCCACATAAAACAAACCAGAGAACATTTACATAAACTTTTAAAACACACTAAAAATAACAAAAAAAGACGACAAAGCAGACAGACTGTTGTGAGGCTGCCAATTGTGCAGCGCCCCCTGGTGGTATATACAGGTCCACCACCGATTTTCTGTCACCCTTGCTTCCAGAACCTTGCCGTATTATCTGTTTGTCCGGACCAACAGAGGTCATGGCCTTGAGGGGCTGAGATACCGGCCCGAGGAGTCGGCTATGGAAAGAGATCTGCCATCTCCAGCCGGGCTGGAGGTTGATCCCCGGGCGCAAGGAGGAGATTCCACTCGTTGATCAGCCGTGGAAGTGCCAAATGAGGTCGAGTTCAGCCGCCTCACCCGGCCTTGGTGCCACATATTTAGGGGTGGACTTCAAGGGGGACATTTCAAGTGCACGTTCATAATTTTGTCTGATTTAAAAGAGGTGCGGGACCACCAGTTGTTGGAAAATTGGTGGTGGACCTCTAATCGAACCCTAAATACTAAAGAGGATTATGTAGTGTGTGTTGGATGCTCTGTATTTGCAATCAGGTAGCATTTAATTGTACCGCTGCTACGGAAGAATACTTTCAGCAGAAGAGTCTATAACCTTGTTCACTCTTTCAGCTTTCCCTATAACCACCCGAGAACCACTGGTGCTGCTTTCTCCACCAAGGTGCCTAACAGCCAATCGAACACACCAAGGAGTATTGCTGTCTTGGCTTACACCAGCCAACCATAGCTATCCGATCAGCCATTATATCATGGAGTTCCGTCTTGGAGAACGGTGGGAGATTTTAGATGAAGCAATACCAGGCACTGAAACCGAATTGCTGACCAAGGAGTTATCTCTGGTAAGGCATTATCGAGCAGCTACTGAAAGAATCTTCAAGAAATTCAGGGTGGATGCAAGAACGGCCTTGGTAGAACACAAAGTGCTGGAGTACTTTCTTTCCGCTCACTGGTCAGCACACAACTAAAGCTTTTCAATGTACCTTCGTACAAGTGACAATAAACTAAACTGAAGCTAACTAGGCAGGTCAGGCTGTGTCTCTGGAGAACAAGGATAGGTGATGTTTTAGCTTGAGACCTTTCTTCAGACCCAAAATGTCACCTATCCATGTTCCTCAGAGATGCTGCCTGACCTGCTGTGTTATTCTGGCACTATCGTATTGTGTATTGACCAACATCTGTAGTTCCCTGTTTCTACGAAAGAGTATATTGACATGAGATAATTGATCACCATTTTCTGGATGGGGGTGGGTTAGACTAAACCTATAATTTGTTAACACCGGACCTGGTTTCTTTAATCAATTTATCTGGGCCAATAATACCATGCAGTAGGTTCCCTAGCGCCCAAGAACAGATCTCAAGTTAATTGCAGGGTAGCCTTGTGGAGAGGCCATGATGTGTTTCGGTATCATATAGACAGCGTGGTCATATCTAGTGTTTACTGCCTGGTCTTTCGTCCAGAAGAAGGTTATTCCTATTTGGAGAACAACAATAGCTGTGGGCCGAACATGGAGTGTGTAGAGCTTGGAGGAACTCTCCTGCGCTCTGTGGAGTAACCAGAAGCCTCCCACTCAGCCTCTCCTCAGCTGGTGTTGGGCTTAGCATGGTCCACCCTGCGTTCCATTATATGTAAAACAGATGCACCATTTTAACTAAACTCACCAATTAGACAGTGGAATGCTGTGGTGTACACTCTTGATAGAGTATTTTTCTCTGGTAATATGGCACATTTTTATCACAGGGACCTGTCTTGCTGTGTGAACACATTACAGATCCCGACTGAGTTTCATTCTAATAATTTGAATGGGATGAACATTGGGCGGGAGACTGGCTTCCTCGTCCCCATTACTACCGAAGCATCAAGGTGAACATTTACCTTGACTATCACCTTGGAGGGCTAAACTTCACAATTTTTTTAGTGCAATGGGTTAACTATTTTACTGAGGTCAAACCCATGATGTATGATAAGATGAAGGACTCCTCTTTCTGCGAAGATGAAAGGCTCTCTGTAAATGCAGAGGTCGTCGAGTTCTGGTTGGGAGAGAGATGGATGACATTGGATGGAGCAGAAATCAAAACACAGTTTGGTCAATGCACTCCAATGGATGTAAACAATGGCAGGAGGGCAGGTGATTGAAGGTGGGGTCCTTGTTTGATCATAACTAGCAAAGAATCATAGAGTCTTAAAGCATGAAAACAGGCCCTTCATCCCAACTTGCTCATCCTGACCAAGTTAGCCTATCAACATTAGTCCCACCCATCCCAGTAATGCACTCTAAACATTAAACTCTGTGTCCTTTCATGTTTGCAATGGTGATTCAAATGTTAACAGGCAAAAGGGATGATTTATCCTTGTAGAAAATTATGGTTCTACTTAAAGAACAAGTGAGGAGAAAATGGGTATCAGATGTTGCAGAGATAACGGAATACTAAGTGGACATTTTATTTTCTCCCTCTGTCAGGACTCCTGGTATGAATTCCGTGTAATGGCTGTCATGCAGGACCTGATCAGTGAGCCAAGCAACGTAGTCGGGGTTTCTAGCTCAGGTAAGCCGTGCGCAAGTGGGGTTTTTTATGAAGCTTCCATTGTATAAAGATTGAGCGAAGTTGTTCAAATGCATGGATGGACCATTGTTGTTTCCTTTGACAAGTTCTCTGTGCTTTTAGACATCTTTTCACCGCCTGAGGTGCTGGAGGAAGGCTTGGCGCGTCCAGTTGTGGCTGGGATTGTCGCCACCATTTGTTTCCTGGCTGCAGCCATTTTATTCAGCACTCTGGCTGCATGCTTTGTGAACAGGCAGAGGAAGCGGAAAAATAAGAGAAAGAGGGGTAAGTAGGAGCTGGCCTATCATTTGGGAAGGGACACACTTGCCACTCGAAAGGCAGATGTCCACCCATTATCCATGGACTGAACTGTTAGCCCTTGATAGAAAGCATCGAAACATGTTGAGATTAAAATCTTGCTCTAATAAATTTACGCACTGATCTTTGTATTTCACAGACATGTGCTTACCCATGGGAAATAAGTCAGCATTGTTAAAGCACCTCATCCTGACAAACGCATCTCTCCCATTATTTTCCATAAGCATGGAGTTAGTGATTCATACCCTCTGGTTCTAGACCCTGATGGTTGTAAAACCCTGTGATCAGTAGCAGCCATTGGGTACAGATCAAATAACCTGTGAGCACCTGTTAGTAGTTACGGAAGCTTAGATCAATACTGATCAATATTGAAACCCATTGTCGGGCCAGAGTGAAGCAAAGCCCTCCCCAACAGCCCAATCCTCGGCAGATCATATTGTCTGTATCCTGGTATTTCATTTCTCAGTTCAACCTTTTGGTTGCAAAGGGAGAAATAAGGGAAATAGGCTGCAGTCCCCAGTCAAAGTGTAATCACCCTTACCAACACAAAATCCAAATAGTTGGTTTTCATACTTTACCTTTCTGATGTATTCAAAGAATGTTGAATTCACTGGGAGATGATGAGTGATTCATTGATAATACTTGATTCATCCAACCTCTGTGGAGCAGTCTGTGATTTTGTTATAGTTGCAATACTTTTCACTCAGCTTGTGCCGCCAGCCTGATTCATGAATGCTCATGGATTTTACCCATCTACTGTTCATTACTTCTGGGCTGTCTCCTATAGTTTACTGCAATGCCTTCTCTTCAGGACAGTATTGAAAAGTAGATAATGGAATAGTTTACTTTCGGTTGTGAATGGTGTATGGTTGAGCATGTGTCCATTAGAAACTGACTCCTCATCAATAAGAGACTTAATGAATTTAAAATAAGTAGGCTGGATGCAGACAAATCCATCACTTGCTTTGACAACACTGTTCTAAATTTACTGAGCCTCATGGCAATGGCTTTTGTTGATTTGCAGTTTTGTTTGTTTAATTTTCCAAAACAAGCAGAGATTAGTCCTACATTCTGCTGTCAGCGAATCCCCAGCTTTACAAGAGTTGGCTCGCTGTCTCGTTCAACTGCTCCTGCCTTTTCTGGAACCGAGGAAAACAGAATAGAATAGAATAGTTTCTTTATTGTCATTGTAACATGAACCATGTACAACGAAATTTAAAAATGTCAGCCAGTCAGTGCACCATTCAACATTTCTAAAAGCTAACGATACATACAAGATAAAATATTAAAAGATAAACAACTAAAATAAATATCAAGAAAATAGCACGCATAAACACCCAACCCTCCATCCTTCTGTCGATTTCACAGTGTACCACAGTCCCTTAGTCTGTATCGCCCCTGCGTTCCTTGGCGGCTACATTTAGTGCTTTTATAGCAGTGGGGTAAAAACTGTTTTTTAGTCTGTTCGTCCTTGTCCTTGTAGATCTGTACCATCTGCCTGACGGCAACAGTTCAAACAGGGAGTGTCCGGGGGGGGAAATGTCCTTTATGATACTGTGGGATTTTTTGATGCAGCGGGAACTGTGTAAGTCCTCCAAGGTAAGGAGACCTTGGAGGACTTACACAGGAAATAACCTGAGGAGCTACGCTAAGAGAAGAGGAACACTAATAGCCAACCTCAATCATAGCTACTGTGAAAGTACCTTTCTTCGTTGAAATTGACTTAACGAATTTTGATGTTGTGGAAGTTCTGATGTAAGTTATTTTTACTTGACTCCGTGGGAAAGTGAGCCCTGATAGAGGGACAAATGTGATATTTATCGGAGAACACCCAAAGGCTTCTGAGTCCATGCAGTAAGAACTTTACAACATCCAGCATCAATAGAAGAATGAATTAAAAATCTCCCAAACAAACCACCCTCGCCGTCAAACACTCCCTTCCCAAATGTGGAAAAATGTGCGTTTCCAACATTGTCTACATCAGTCTCTTCAGAACCCACAGAGCCGGAGTGGAAGTAAATCATCCTCAGACATGACGGGAGGAAGGGGAGAAGAAGAAGAAAAAGAAGAACAATATTGTTATTATTGTTATAATTAGAGATTTGAAATCTCTTAACACAAATTAATTTCTGCTTTACTATTTCACTCTGATGACAACGTTCCCTATATAAACAGTTAGGTTGGACTTATGAGATCATGTTTGTGATCAGAATTTGCAAAGGTGTTCCAGCACTTTATCAAAGATCAGGCTGTATGACCAGTGACCGAATGTGTAAACAGAGAATAAATACAAGTCAATGCTCATCCATTAAATCTTAATGTTGCAGCTATGAAAGATTTCTCGAAGAGACTAAATATCTCAGCAGCTGTTTGAAAGTCCAAATAACCTTTTTACGTCAACATTTTTAATAGTGAGAAGAATTGTTCATTTCTTCCGAAACAAGGCATGCCTGACTAAAGCAAAGATAGTCACACTATTACAGCTCAGTGTTTTGGTTACATCAGTAATATGGATCCATTCCCCACATGTTTTATATTCCTTATTTGTTCTTGGATGTAGGCAGTTCTGGCAGGGACACATTTATTAATGTTATTAACTCTGAGAAAGTGGTGGTGAACCCATTCCCGAGCCATCTTCCATCTTCGATGGCTTGCTAACAATATTACTTTAGGAATGCCAGGATTTTGGAGCAGATGAAGGACAAAAAGTAATGCAGATCCAGATCAAGTTAGCTTCACCATGATGGTTCAATGGTTCTTTATTATCACATGTACCAAGGATTAGTGAAATTACTTTTTTATTTCCATACAGTTCAGTCAATTATTACCATACATAATAAGTACAATCCCAGATTAGGTACAAATTGTACAGAATTTGCCCACTGAGACCATAATCAAGCAACATCAGGTTTGGCGCCATTTTCCAAGTCCAAGCTGCAGCTGGCTATAGAGAGCCGTGGGAGACGTCGCCATAATCTGGATCGTAATAGCCCATAGCGAACCGTCGTAGCCCAGACACCATTCAGCCCGTGAGTTCTGGGAGCGCCACCCGCAGATGACCTTGAGGGTGCGGAAGGCAAGACCCGCAGATCTTCTTACCAGCTTTTTGTTCTTGCATCCACCCTCGCCGATTTTCTCCACTCCGTTTCTCCGTTTCTCTGGTCCTCGGCGATGAGCAGATGCCAGGATCGGCTGCTTCCCGCTCCAGGCGGGTTCCCGGTTTCACAACGGACGTGCCAGGCCTGCTGCTGGGGTACAGCCACGACTCGACGGTCCCTTCGGCCATGCGACCCAAATTGGAGATCACAGTAACATTATTTCACTTCTCTTTCTTGATGGTTGTTGGTGAGAGGCTGGACACCTACTTCACCGGTATCTGATGCATTGGTACATTGCATGATGTAGTTAACATGGACTTTAGATGATGCAGTTGTAGAGTGATGAGCAGGCACCTTGCTCTGTCCTCGATGCAATTGATGTTCCTGTTACAGTTGCAAACCTTCAAGTAGTTCCTGACCTTTTCATTGCAAACGTGATGAACATATAGAGGCTTTAAAGTTACAAGAAATGAACCACGTCACAGATTTCCCTGCGGTTATTCTGTTGTTGCTGCAAGAGTGTAGCGCTGGATGCTCCATCTGGCCTTTAGGTTAGTGTTCACCCTGAGGGGTTAGTGTTACAGGGGTTGATTCTGTTATGATGTTGATGTTGACATTTTTGTGCAATTATATATATTGTCACTGCTCATCCCAAGCCAACATGTTGTCCAGTCATCAGGCCAGTATGAAATGCATCATCAAGCAGCATCACCCTGATGTACAAAGGAAGGGAGATGGATAATGATGCAGTTGGTGACAGAACGTCTGCACTGCTCTCTTGACCTCCAATAACTACATGCACTTTATTTGTGTCAGTTACAGTTTCAACCTCCAATAGACAACTCCTTTATCTTCTCATTAACTTCACATTCACACATATCATTGTTAGGGAAAAGTGCATTTCTACAAAATTGCTCTGAGTATGTCAATAACTGACTAAATTAATTGGAATGAATTCCGTATGTCAATGGTATTGGCCCCTTCCCTATCAACCAGTATGGCTTCAGAATCTTCAATCTGTTGTGTTGATGATAATTTAAAGGGTAAATTACTGTTTACTTCAGCTGAACCTGCAGTGCTTGCCAAATGTAATATTGGATTTGATGGTCCTTTACACAGCATTTAGTCGATCAGGATTAGCAGGAACAGTAAAGGATTGCCAGTTATATCAGGCTCCAGCACCACTTACATATGATGCAACAGGTCAGGCACAGCCAGGTTTCACACTAACAACTAACCCAGCAGGACATCTGCTCAGAAAAGGCAAGATCCAATGAAGGAACGATTGCAGCACAGTTGGTTACTGGGGAAGTTAATGGGGACACGTATTTTTGTAGTAAAGGTAGATACAAACTGCTGGAGTAACTCAGTAGGTCAGGCAGTATCTCTGGAGAAAGAGGATGGGTGACGTTTTGAGTTGAAAAAAAAAATGAAAAAAAAAAAAATCTTTGGGACCCTTCTTCGGACCCGACCCAGTCCCGACCCGAAACATGGCCCATACTTTTTCTCCAGGTATGCTGCCTGACCCACTGAGTTACTCCAGCACTTTGTATCCATCTTTGGTATAAATCAGCATCTGCAGTTCTTTGTTCCTCCTGGTTGGGGTCAGCAATCAGGTGAAGTACTGAGATCATAAACCCTTACTCCCCAGAATTATTATGGAACATTTTGCTTGGCCAACTGCAGTAAAACAAGGGTCTTGACCCGAAACGTTACCCATTCCCTTTGCCCAGAGATGCTGCCTGTCATGCTCCAGCGTTTTGTGTCTATCTTAAAAAAAAACAACACAGTTCTGCGTTCTCGCTTTCTTTCTCAAGTGACAATCATGAAGGCAGCGTGGGATTTTTGACTGATGCCAAATGAACTAGAGGGTTCTTATCATTCCACAATACAAGCATTCTTCAATTTACAAACTCTCCTTTTACAAATCTAATTTTCACTGTAATGAGTAGTTACATGTTATATCGTTACATGTATAGGAAAACGCTGTCCAAAGACCCCGCTAATACATTCTGCCCACTCTTTCTCCTGCCGCAACATTTTGTGGTATGAAATGTTTTCCAGGAAAGCATTCCCTTTGTAATTTGCAGAATGGCGGATTTTTACAATATTGTCCTCCCATCTGTCTCAGGCCTCCAGTCATTGAGGATTCATTTCCAAACATCACCAATCTCTTTCTAAGTAGACTATAGGAGAAAGTGAAATGCATAGGAGCTCTTTGCAATGTTATTCTGAACTTGTGCTTAAGCACTTGGTTAACATCATGAAGGGGATATCTACATTATTTTAAAAGGTTCATGGTGAATTCAGGTACATAATAAAAGCCCTTTTCAGTGCCAGGGCAGTGAGATTCAATAAGAAAAGCTTGATGCAGGAAAACAATACGAACTGTACCTCAATTTATTTTCAAACCTTGATATCTATTTAATATGGATGATGTGTGTATTCCATACAAGTACGACTAGCTTCATAGCTCGTGATATTGAA
The DNA here is from genome assembly GCF_028641065.1 of Leucoraja erinaceus. Lineage (NCBI taxonomy): Eukaryota > Metazoa > Chordata > Chondrichthyes > Rajiformes > Rajidae > Leucoraja > Leucoraja erinaceus. The sequence goes on from NC_073408.1 coordinate 12,391,171, forward strand.
AATAAGTTGTTTGTAACTATTATATTTCACTCAATACACTGAGGGGTTCTGAGGTAATTAAATATTTTGTACGCCAGGTTCAAACTTTATGAATTCTGCTTATATCTTGTTACTGGCAAAACAATGTGTTTGAGCTCTCATTACAGAATGATGTGTACTAGCATTTATTATTCTGCACTTGAATGCCAAAATTATGTTGAGAAGAAATCAAGGTTTAATTCTCTGTTTGATGATGACTTGCGCATACAATTGAAGAATATTTGACCTGTGAAATAGAACTGCCCCACTTCAGCAGCTTCAGTTGCTCTTCCAATCAGTTATTTCCTGTTGATGTGAACCCATTCATATTTAATGGCATAATGTATTGTGAGAATCTGTGATTTGGCGTTAGCATTAATAACTCACAGACAGATTAGGTGCAAAACCCTGTGTGATGTGTTTTATAACCAACGAGAGGGACCACTTTAAACAGTGTCAGGAGATATTTCATTTTTCTGACTCCATGCAGTTCATCAAAATTAGGACATCCATTTGATATCAAAATAGGTGCCACTTTGCACTGTGGCAAACTCACGTAAAGAATGAGATTACCCAAACCTCTTTTACATAGAAATCCTATTGCCAGCTGACAAATCTAGTCTGAAATGTACTTAACGGCAAGAGGCATAATGAGGGTGAAGCTCATTGTGCCATAAACAGAACCTCATATATTTAACTTTCTAATTACTGGGAAAAATAAGAGAAAAAATGCCGTGCCAAAGAAAGCATTGGCACAATGCAGAGGCTCGCAAACCTCAATATGTTCATTTTTATATGAACCATTGTATATCATAGAGCTCTAAAATGTTATGGCACTGAAGCATCTCATCTCCTCCCTATGGAAATAAAAATCTGCAGAGGTGAACGATAAACTGCCAGTTTGTGTCTACTATCCGTCTCTCTCGAGATCAACCCCCTTGTATTGTATCACAGGAGGATATTTTAATATGATAACTCTGATGTGCCTAGGCTACGGCCATGCTTTTGTGTGAAAAGTATTTCTAATATTAAGTGATTTGATTCCCTTCTAGCTGTTTAATGCACATGCTTGTTCTCCTCCAGATCCTCCTCTCTCAATAACACACTGCCGAAAGAGTGTGGAATCCCCGTAAGTAACCAGCCCCTTTTATGATTTTGTCCGTGTTTGTGTCTGTGATAAATCAATGTGGTTGATTTGATTCATTCTCTCAGAGACGATAGCCAAACTTTGGTGTAAGATCCATGTCAGACTAGCAGTAGACTTTGTTTTACAATCAATAACAGAGACCAATAAAGTGGTTGTTCTATAATGTCTCTGATTGTGCTGATTGTAAGTGAACTGGCAGCCTTAGTCACATAGATCCCACTAAATTGTAAAGCAGAACATAAATCCATATGTAATTTACAGCTTTCCTACAGGATACTGGAGGATTTGTTCTTAAATCTTTAATCTGCAGTAGCTTGAAGAATTATGTTTCCATAAACAGAGTAGTTTGCTATGTTCTATACACAGCGCACCAAAGTGCCATTAATTCACCACTCCATTATCTCTCTGGTATCCTATTGCTGTAAAAACACACATCAGTTGGCAGTATTAATCAACTTATAAATTCCCTCATTATTACTTTAAATTGCATTATATTCATAATATAGTTGCATAACTGATTAAATGTTTCCCAAATGAGGGCTATCTTCATGAGATGTATTCCAACTGCCACAACTTCATAACTGATGACATTAAATTAATAGTCAAAAGGACTTGTTATTAGTGAATAGTGGCAGCAAAAGCAATAAAAATGATGCTTTACTTCACTGGACAGTAGCAAAATTGTAAACATGAAAGTATGCAGGGTTACTGTTGCCTCTGATTTTGGTCTCTCAGATCTTCCTCAGGAAAGGTGAGTCCTGAAAGCGTCAGGACACTCCGAGCTCCATCAGACTCCTCTGAAGATGCTCAAGCCATACATGCCAAGATGATGAGTCCTGGCAGGGAAAGGGAAATGTCCTTGTACAAAAAGACAAAGCGAGCAATAACCAGCAAGAAGTACAGTGTCTCCAAGCATGAGGCTGAGGCTGATGTCACTACCCCCATCGAGCTAATCAGCAGAGGCCCGGATGGACGCTTCATTATGGACCACACAGGGATGGAGATATCATTGAAGACGAGGAGGATTGAGGGCTTCCCCTTTGCAGAAGAGACGGAAACGTATCCTGAATTCCGGCAGTCCGATGAGGAAAACAATGACACATTAACTCCTACTGCCATTATGTGCTTGAAGTCTCAGCTTTCACCTCTTTCATCCAGTCAAGACTCATACTTACAGCCACCAGCATACACCCCGTCATTCCAGAATGCAGACGAATGCATGGGAAGCTTAGATGCCAGGCTACAGGCCACCGGTCAGACCAGGAGACTTGCTAAAGGTTACCCTCACAGCCAGTTTTATGGCTACCTCAGCAGTAGCTCAGCAGACCAAGATGGTCAGCCATTTTACATGCCAGATATCAGTCCCCTCAGTTCAATGATGTCTTCACCTCTATTACTTGCTGAAGGACCCTATGGTCATCCCACCCTCCCTGCAGATCACAGCGACCCTGATGGACAGCATTTGGTCACTTCCAGCAGCACCCTGCCTTTGACTCACACGCCAACCACTATGGGGTCTCCTGAGCCATGGAGAAGGAAGAAATTGTCTATCAGCAGCATTGAGAGCTCTCCAGTTATGTTCTCACACCATCAAGATACACCTGAGAGTACACTGCCAAAGGCTGGTCTTCCGAGGGGTGGGCCCCCATCCTCACTCCAGGTCTCAGCACCGTACCACAGTGTGCTGTATCTGGAGGCACCAAAGTGTCAGACTGGCAAAGCTTCCAGTAAATCTAAAGGATCTGCCTCTCTCTCTCAAAGACATCCGCATCAACCTATGCAAGAGACCAGCCACGGGCAGCTAAAGCATACCAGCCATGGTATAAGTGCACCCACATTGCCTTACACTGAATCAGCCAGACAGGCTGTTGCCAGTGGCACAAGCACATTCAGTCTGGACAGCAGGTGGTACGAACCAAGACCCAGGCCCAGACCTAGCCCTAGGCAAGGCAGAAGGACTGAGGCCAGTTTACACCAGGTGGTTCTACAGCCTTCTCGGCTCTCCCCTTTGAGTCAGAGTCCTCTGAGTTCCCATCACGCCTCCCCAGAGATCTCCTCCCGCCCTCGACCACGACCCAGTGTCATGCAGCCCTCCCGAGGCATCTTTCCTGCAGGTATCTCTGTGGAGATGTCAGAAATCACCCTTCAGCCTCCTGCTGTTGTTAGCTTATCCAGAAGGTCCTCTCCATCCTCCTCACCAGCACAAAGCAGCACTGCTGGCCAGGGCAGCAGACGAGGAAGCCCCAGTTATAGACCTCACATGGCACTGACACCTTCGACAGGCAGCTACACGGGATCCCTCTCTCCTGCAACAGGCCACAGCGAGTTTTATAGTCAGATCCCTTCCCAAAGGTGGAGAGGTGAAGACATTCCTCCTTTTGAACACCCACCTTCACACTTATCTACTTCAGGGTAGGTATTTGATAAAGAATGTTGAACCAGATCAGTTGGAAAGCCAACTTCCATGCCACTAAAAGTATTATTGGTTTATTGTGAATTCCTGTCTTCCAGAATAGTTGCCTTTTTCTTTCAAGCGTGCATAAATCTTGACAGTGTTTCGGACCATTTATAGAGCTGAAAGGACATCTAAAAATAGACTAGTGATGCCACAGCTGCATAAGATTCTAAATATGGTATTGGAGTGAATATAAACGTAAATTATTGGAATAATGTTGTCAACCTCTTGGGCAAAATTCACACGTAATATGTGTCAGGATTTGAAGCACTCAATGAAAGGAAACGGTTGTATAGATCATTTCACTGACAACCTGAAGCAACGCCCAGTGTTTATGGCATTAATACCTTAGAAGGAATGGGCTAGTTACTGATCTCAAAGAAACCTGGACATAAATATCTCGGAATCTCTGAGACACAATTTTAGCCTCTGCTGGCATCAGTTGCTGTTCGACAACACCTCTGGGAGATTTGTGGTACCTGGCCATAGTGATTTCATCACTGAATAGCCACTCACCTAACTAAAACCCCACATAGCAAACCGGAAAGTGGAAAACCCAAATGCCAAGAAATTCAGCCTTGGACAGTCGCCTCAAATGCATCATATAGTAGCATCCGCACATTGCACCCTGCCTCAAAATTCATTCAATTGAATAAAAGAGATTACATTTCGCAAGCAAAAATGAACCACATAGCCACCACTATATAGCAAATGTCACCATCCTGATTGGGGATGGCTTATTGGCAATAACGTTTGATTAATTTAGTGACCTTCCCTGCAAGATTTCAAACTTTATTTCACACTTTATAAATCAAAAAAAATAAAATATTCAACTTTATATATAATTTTAAATAGTTTGCAATTTTACCGGAGGGACTGACATACCATGTGAAATAATACAGTTTTTTTTAAGGTTGTTAGGCAACATTTATGCCTTGAGACTGCAATAAAACTCAGTTACTTCTCAAGTAATAAAAAGGCTGAGTATCTTCAGTTTTTCCACAGTGGGAATAGTCAGGAAATATCTTCAAAACAGTGCAGGATGAGGGGGAGCAGGGAATCACTTAAAGCAGCTTCAGTGTTATAGTGACTAATGTCACCTAGGGAGTGCTCTCAGATGTCCTTCATGAAAAGTTTCTGGGTTGAAGATATTGCTCAGATATTGCAGCATTAATTGCATATAAGTCCCATGTAATTAGTGTCACCATAATAATTGGTGATAGGTCATCATTGAAATCACCATCAGTTTTGATTACATTCTGTGTTTTTACTTTCTTGTGAATGTTAACGATCCTAGAAATTACTGTTTGCCACATTAACCTAAGAACATCATGTACACTCCACTGACATCCACCTTTTACCATTTTAACAGAGGCAAGAATTCATTTGTTTCAAATCAGTTGGCATATCTCATGCAATAGAAATTTAATGTAAAGATCTTAAGCACTTGTGCACCAAACTTGCAAATAGACATTTCTAATCTAATGATAATTTCCAGCATATACAAATCAAACCATACCAAATCAATGTAAAATATGATGTGGCTTCTTGCAAAAGGCTAAATTATTCATGTCTTGTTTTACAAATGGAAGTGTATTTGCAATGTGAAAAGTGGCTGAGATGTCTCCTAAAGCTAATCCAAGAACTTTTCCCAAATGAATTGGAAGTGAATCAGTATGTCTCCTCGTTTTACCCCCCCAACAAATACACCTTTCCTTTTAGAGTGAAACGTGATATTTGCTTTTTAATTAATCTTAAGGTCACCTTAAATGTGTTTTTTTTTTAATATAGCTCCATATTCCTTTTGTTCTCATTTCCAACATAGTAAGAATATTCAGATCCAAACTTCCTTAGCAATTAACTTCTATAGGTGCAGTAGAGGCTTTGATGATGAGTTACACGGTTGCCATCCAGTCCATTGGCCCCATGCATTTAGGTGCAAACCATTCACATTTGCCTAGCCTTTTGGGAACAATTGTACATTTCAGCCAAGCATTTTCATCTGCACGAAAGAAAGGAAATGATATGATCAGAATTTCTTCACTGCACATAGATTACTGTTTGATGTTTTGAAAGTAAAATTCTGGTGCTCATGAAGAACTGAGGTAACCCAAAGAAGACTAGAAGAGGAAACATGAGTGTCAACATAGTCAAAGCCTTCCTTTATTGACCATATGCCAGAATACCAGCTAATCACTAGAGTTTGCAAATTAGTGATCATTTGGAGGAATTCATACTTGCAGCCAAGATGTAATGGCCACAGAAGATCTTGTTGCAATCATCCAATGTTAAGTACTAGGATGGTCACATCTTTTCCCTGTGCTACAATTTACAGTTTTACCATTTGATCTGGCCCATTAACGTAGATTCTGCTGGTGCCTGCAAAATTTGCAGGCAATTTATAATGAATTCAGCATTCCATAGAAGATCAGATATTCATGGTTTTAACTCAGTTTTGTATATGCTGGTATGACAGAGCAGGACATGTCTGTCTGACTACATATAGAGGACAGGTAACGGGAAAACTCTCCATGAATGGCAGATCTATTGATCTTTTTGTGTTTTTACTCTCATCTTCTACCAGCCAAGGAAGGCTCTTATGAACCTGAGTTGATTCAGACAATTTCCAGAAAGCTACTGCCATAGTTTCTAGAAATGTCATCTGTTTCCTTCAAAGAGAGTATTTGACTAACATTGAATCCCAGATGCAACTTTCAAACCAAGTGCTGTGAAAGTTGGGATAGAAAGTACAGCTCCAAATCTACAACTGTTTGTCCTACATTATCTCATGTTGGCATGAATTAGTTCATGGTGACCTATTCCCAGTACTGATAGGAGACTATATATTTATATGGAGAAGTATGTATGCATTGTTTCTTTTTTTTTTCTAATGTTCCAAGGCTTCTTGAAACTGGAAAATACATGTCTAATGCATCATTTATTAGTTCAGTGATCCTGTATCAAGAGAAAAAGACCCAAAGTGTAGTTTAGTAGCAGCACTTTTCTCAGGCGGGCTTAGTGTTCAAGTCTAGGTTTGCATAAATAGGAGTAGTATGGCTGATATAACATGTGTACAAAGGAAGTGTACACATGATTATATAAATGACTAGATTAAATACACTGTTAAATGTTTAGTGTATCTAGATTTGGTGTCAAGACTTCTTTTTTCCATTTCAAATTGTGTATTTGCTGAGCAGGTTCCAATTCTAGTATCTAATCGGAAACTAATGATGTCAAATCATAACTTCAGCCCTGATAATTATAAAACTTTATATTTCACTTTTCCTGAAACAAATAAAAACAACAATCCCTTGAATTTATTTTTGTATCTCGTGATCAGTCAATGAACTTTACCTAAAACACTTGTTAGATTTTTTGTAAATTTTGAAAGATGATTAGATGACCTATTAATTATTATTATTTACATAATTTTTCAGTATTACTAGAATTGATTAAAAAAAACATAGGATTCTATTAATATTTAAATTTTCTACATGGGCTGATTCTGGATACAGATAATAAATTTGATGCAAACAAGCAATACTCCTGCAGCAAAAATACTTATTTAGACTTATTTAGTGGAACTTGGGATCCCACCTCAAATTTTCCTAATCACATGAATGTTGAATGATCTTAAATGATGTGCATCTTCTAAATTTCTGCCTATTCAACTTGCACATATATTTTCATGTCATCTAATTTTAGTACAGTGTTTGTTCATTTTCTCCCATCTTTATTCATCTTCTTCCATCTGGAGTGGCAATTGTTATAATAAAATAATCCAATTACAGATATGACTCAAAAAAATAATTTGAAAATGATTGTTTTTGTTGGAATGACAATACTTTTGCTTGTGTATGTATGTCTTCACTAATCCTCATGGATCTAGGAGTCGTTATCTTTTAGTTGAAGAGCCAGAATTGTATGAGGACAAACTCTGCCAAATCAAATCAAACTGGTAAAGGTGGGCTTGGGAATGAGATCATGGAACATGTTCAAGACAGTTTCTCAACACATTGTGACCCCAGTCAGGGAGCAGAGTAACAGTTGGTTGTGTGTAATGAAACAGGATTGATTATTAATTTTAGAGCAAAGGCTTCTCTGGGAGAAGAAGAATCAAAACATGGTTGGATTTTTCATTCAGGTTGAGAGTAACAAATGTAAAACCAAAACTAGAGCCTCAAACTTAAATGAAAGCGAAGTTGAATGAATGAGTTGGAAATTGGACCAAAAGGTATGAGAATAGAAAAGCAGCAGCAGAGTTGAAGGCATACACTGTATTTCATAACGTTCATTGAAAGCATATACATGGTCTGTTGACTCCTATTGTTCATGCACAAATTGGATGAAGATTGTGTTACCGATTATTTCTTAGTAGTTGCCTTCAGGAAATTGGACCAGACCTCTCTGGGAGCTGTTCATAATGGTACACCTAATGCTTCTCCAGCTTCAGATGCACATTAGGTTCGTAATTCATGTGAAGCCCATTTCTGCCCTTACGTAGATAAACTGGAGTCCTTGGTGCAACCTAGAACCAGCGTGGAACAGTCACTGGAGGCACATTGGTTGCTACTTGGTTGCTTTTCTCAATATTTAATGGCAGAATCTGCTAAAGCAGAGAGTTGTTTCAGAATATAAGAACTGTCTGTAGCAGGTATATCGGCTTGTCTGTACTATTCACAGATCCAATATTGAAGTCAAATGAGTTCACATTCCCATAAATTGTATTTCTAAATGAGGGGATGTTACATTGTGGTAGAATTACATTGTCTTGCCTTCTTGGTTATTTTTAGAATATTCATAAATGTGGGCTTAAATGCTCTGCTTCGATTTATTATCCATTCATACATCAGAGGCAGATAGAGGAGGTTCCCATAAAGCTATTGAATAGGGAACAGTAAATCAAAAGGGCGGCATAGTGGTGCAGTGGTAGAGTTGTTCACCTACAATGCCAAAGACTCAGGTTTGATCCTGACTATGGGTGTTGCCTGTACAGTTTGTTTGTTCTCCCTGTTACCGCATAGATGCTCCGGTTTCCTTCATACTCCAAAGATGTGCAGGATTGCAGGTTAAATGGCTTCTGCAAATTGTCCCCAGTGTGTGTGTAGGATAATATTAGTGTACGAGGTGATCGTTGGTCAGCGCAGACTTGGTGGGCCAAAGGGCCTGTTTCCATGATGTATCAAAGTCTAAAGTCTAAACGGCTGGTTTCTTCTCATAGCTGCTTGAGTGAGGAGTGTTTCATCTCGTAATTTATTGATGGCAAGACTTTTTGAAATGAGTGGTTCACCTGCAGTAGAGTACCAATGTCAGAATATTCAGTCATGGCGGAGGATTTGGTGATACTAATGTCATTGAAAGTCAATAGAGATGGTTTGACTTGCTCTTTTGGAGTCTGCCATTGGTGTTGTATCTCTAAGCTAAAGTAAACTAAGCAATGGGTCTATTGGAATCCAAACTGAGATCAGTTAAGTTATTTATTTTTGAGTATGATCACTAATTCACTCCATCCCTCCATTGATGACGAATTGTAGACTGATATGGCAGCAATTATCTGAGTTGGGTTGATCCTGCTTTCTGAAGGCAGGAATTATGTCGCCAACCATCCACGTTGTTGGGGAGATGTCTGTGTTGGAGCTGTACTGAAGTAGCTTGACTAAGGGTCCCTAAGTCTGGATTATTACAGTCAGGGTGGCATTTGGTCCTGTAGACTTTGCTGTATCCAATACATTCTGCAACTGCTTGATATAATGTGTAGTGAATCAAATTAGCCAAAAACGAGCATGTTTTGCTTCAGGCTAATCCCAAGGCAAATCCTCTGCTTGAAACTTCTGGCTGAAGATGCTTTCAAATGGTTCAGCTAGGTCACATTTTATTTAAACTTTAAATTTGCTTCAACTTCCCAGGGGCCCAAACCATTACTTCAATAAGTTTGTGTTTTCTTTGGTCTTTGATTTAAGTTGCTGACAATAAAAAGCATCCGCTGCAGTATCAGATCAATGCATGTCATTGCACGAACGATGTTGATCAAGGGTTACCTTGTGTGGTAATTGAGAGTTTACTAGGAGGAATTAAACCTCATTTATAGAAATACCAAGCGTTTAACAGCTAAGTGCCTGAAACACAGGGGAACTCATCACCATAATAAAACCAGTAGGGGGTTTAGTCAGAGGATGGTGAATCTGTGGAATTCATTGCCACAGAAAGCTATTTTTTAAGGCAGATAGATAGATTCTTGATTAGTACAGGTGTCAGAGGTTATGGGGAGAAGGCAGGAGAACGGGGTTGAGGGAAAGATAGATCAGCCATGATTGAATGGTGGACTAGACGATGAGCCGAATGACTGAATTCTGCCCCAATGGCCTATGAACTTCGGAGCATGCCAGGAGCATCATTCCTATTCAGTGAAGCTAAATGCATGTTGACAGTTACTGCACAGTCTTCTTAATTAATCTGAAATTTAGTTCTATTGAAGTCAATAGAACTGAGTTCAGAGTTAGACGCTCTTCATTATCCCAACCACAAAGTAGGCTTAACGTTAGACTAGGCTTCTTTTTATTTGCCTGATTGTAGATTATATATATACTTTCACCTTGAGAATATTGACACCTAAAAAATGTTTGATCTGTAATCTTTATTGTTTAGAAGAATGAGGGGTGATCTTATTGAAACATATAAGATCCTAAGGGTAAATGTTGAGATGTTTCCATCAATGGGGGACTCCTGAACCAATTACGAAGAGGTGGTCAATTAGAACTGAGGTAGATTGGAATTTCCTATCACATTAGGTGGTTAATCTCTGGAATTCTGGACATCAGAGAAAAGTAAAGATTAGATCACTAGAAGCATTTTTGAATAGTGGACGATTGAGGAACATGTGGAACTGGCGTAGAAGAGGAGATGAGGCATGGGGCAAATCAGCCATGATTATATTGAATGGTACAGCAGGCTTGAGAGGTCAAGTGGCTTATTCCAGCTCCTATTTTTTCGTGTGTTTCTGTATCACTGCCCAAAAGCAAATAATCTGAACCCCGCCTCACCTTTGCCTGCTGAAAACTGGGTGAAATTATGTAGCCTGCCAATATAAACATTATGTTTCAAATTCATTTTTTTTACCAAGCTTTATTAGACAGGCTTGGCAATTATGTAACTTTGAAACCATATCACCCTTAAATTATTGTAATTCTCAGCTGACCTTCCTTGCCGAGGTTATTTCTTAATCAAATATTTGAGTTTCTTAATCAAGCATTTGAGTTTCATTGTGTTGTATAAACCTGGGGGTCTTTGTATTTTCAGCTTTGAGAATGCTCCTTTGTATTCGTCATCTGAAACATGTTTAGTGAAAGCTGAAAATTATTTGAATTGGACCCTGTGGATTAATTTTAAATAAATTCTGTAATGAGCCCAGTCTTTTTGGTGGAAGTAGAATACATGAGCAAGGTAATCTTTTCCAACTAGAGTGCACATTATGTATCTTTATCATAGAATCTCACTGAGATATGCTGTACGCTGGGATTTATTCTTCTAGATTTTAAAGATTGACAGTAATCTCCCAAAAGCAAATAGTGCCATCATCCACGACAACTTATTGTTCTTGTAGATACACTTCTATATGTCTTATCTGTATTTGGACCGGTAGAGTGGCACAGCTTGGGGGGGTACAATGGTGCAGTTTATGGAGCACCAACGACCCCAGTTTGATCCTGACCTCGGGAACGTCTGTGTGGAGTTTGTACGATATCCCTATGACCGTATGGACATCCTCCAGGTTCTCCGGTTTCCACCCACATCCCAAAGAAGTGCAGGTTTGTGGGTTAATTGGCCTCTATACATTAGCCCTAAAGTGTAGGGAGTGACTACAAAAGTGGAATAACATAGAACTAGTGTGAACTAGTGATCGATGGTTGGCATGGACTCAGTAGGCCAAAGGGGCCCTAAACTAAACTAAAAATATTTTGCCTTTGACCATACAAGATCAGACATTGATACTTTAGATTGTATTTGACTAGAAATTTGATTTTTAGAACCCTTGTTCTTTATCAAGAACTCAGGAGAGTGTTATTCATGCATTGCATTGAGCTCCAGCTGTGAGTGCATTGGGTTCAACAGTATTCCACACAGCACCTGCAGTTAGCAAGCTATCAGCAAGGTGGGGCCCACTTGATGGAGGCTTGATGTGTATAGTTCAGTCAATGTGTGTCCTTTCTGTGTGTATGTGCTGTTTGCTTGATTTCTACATTACATGCTTCAGAAAGCGTACTCCGTCATGAATCAGTGAGCAAAAAAATATATAATTGTGCACTTTAACAATCACATATTTCTTCTTAGTTTTAAAGCATGGACAAAATAAGTCAATAAATAATTGCCCTCATCAATAACGCAACAGATTCCATTTTTTTGAGTATTTGCTGTATTAAGGTATCAGGGAGGAAACTCATACCACACCAAATTAGATGCACCAGATGTGCAGTCAGAAACCCTGAAGATTTAGTTTAAAGGTTCCTTGCGGAGAGCTAGGGGATTTTTAATGTCTTATTTTATTTTGAGGCTGGTAATTAGTAGTACCAGACCTCTAAGGTGCAGTATCTAATGTACGTACACTGGCAAGCTGCAGAAATAGTTATGGCGTAGTAGTCGTGGGCATTTATTTGCTTAAATTGACAGGTTGATAATTGCCTTCTCCTCTGAATACATACTGGCATAAATATTGAAATAACCAATGTCAGATTAACATGGTCTAAGCACTTATATAGTCACTTAGTATTTATCCATGGATGTCTCAGACACAGCTGTTGTTCCATCTCAAAGGATGTTACACCAGCTGTGTTATTTCTTTATATTTGGGGATGATACTTCAATGTCTTTTCAACCTGCTCCTTAAATAGTTATGTCTGTACCAGTCTTTGCCATTAAGTGCATGCAATGAGTCAGATGTTCAAATATCAGGCAAAAAATCTTCAATATATTAGCTTGAGCATTGGCATTAAAGGAAAACATGCTTGAGTAGAGGTCCTGAGATATGACCACCAATCTTAAAATAGATTCTGTTAGGTCCACACCACAAGATCTTCATCTCATTTTACTCAGAATTACTGGTGTAATCCCAATTTAGCCATGGGCTGAATTCAAACTCAAAGCAAACAGCAACCTCTGAAATTGAATGATTGTCTTCTGTTTCTTGCATGTTATGAACCACAAATGTGGTAAATTCTGAACTCTTTTGTTCATTTTTTTTAGTGATCTTCAATGCATTGGACATAGGTCCCCTTAAACTATTGTTTTTATTGTCGCTCATCTTCCTCCTGGAAATAACAGAGACAGGTTGCAGGACGTGTACCTCATGCAGGTTGCAGAACAGATTGGAAGCACAACTACGACCTAACAGCATCCATTGACCACTGTGGGAAGCAGTGTAATCATTGTGTATTCTCTTGATTTAGGATTGTTACATTGAGTCCTTAGAAGTGCAAAGAAAATTATCTCTCATTGAACGCAATGAGAAATATAACTATTGCCTGCAAGTGATAATTAAGGATCCTCACGAATTGGAACTGCAAAGGAAATTAACATGATTTTTTTTGTGTGACCATAGAACTGGGAATGAATGTGTGTTGCATTGCATAGAGATACATCAGAGGGACACTGTTTTACATTTATGATTCCATGCATTGTGATATACTCTTCTTTCCTTCATTTAAGGAGGGAATGTCAAGCAAAATACTTTGATTTTGTATTGCTGATCTGAATTAGTCCTTTTCCACAATTTGAATTCCTGGAGTCAAGGCTCAGTTCTCCATTTAATCTGATCACACCATTCAGGGTGCGGTAATACGGACGGGAAGAATGATGTTAATCAGTCTTGAAATGTTGTAACCCAAGGCTGCCTGGAGTTCCCAGTCACCGCGTATGTGTTCCGCTTTTCCATTTTCTCAATTAACTCTTCCCAGAGTGAGCTGCAGGTAAAGCTGTCATGTCTTGTCATTGTGCGTGAAAATCCTCCCGTGGTCTTTTTTTTTTTAAAGAAAAATGACGGTGTCTTTTGGTGTGTTCAGGTTCCTGTTTCATTTTCATTGATGTCAGATGCTGTATATGTGGAACCCACGGACATTATTGAGCATTCTTCTCATGTACCTGAATGTCATCATTCGTTTAATGAATTTTCTTCAAATTAAATGGATCATTCAGAGTCTTAACTGCTTTGTTTTTGATTAATCTCAGCTATCACGGCAGTGTTGTTGTGACCAGGTCCTCAACACCTCAATAGGTAAGGGTTGAATCCATGTCTGAAAGGGGGGCAGCAGGAGGGGCTTTTAATCTCATTTTTCCTTTAAAGGGGAATACAATACCTGGAACCTTCATTATCCTCCATCACTTCCCTTCATATTCAGTGTTCTTTAATGTTCCCATGTTATTTCCTCCTAATCCGCAACTGTGGAACACTCTGCTCCATTCAATTACTGGTTAGATGGGAATGGAATGAGACATGATTTTCATCGCGCAATCCCCAGCAGAGTTGCTGCTTCAGGTGGGTCGTAAACTGGTCCGTTTTCTTTGTTTTGTCCTGTTTAACCGCTCCAGCCATCCTTGTGATCAGGCGTTTCCCTAACAGGCAGAAATATTCCTCCCTGAACGCAACGAAAACAAATAAAAAGTTATTAGACAGGCCTTTATGTCCAGAAAGATCAGTGTTCAAAGCACTCACGAAAGAAAAGCAGTATTATTTGTTGGCCTATTGAATGATACCACATTGTTCATTTGTTTCAAACCGTAATACGAGAAAGGGCTAATTGCTCAATTCATTCAAAGAGTCGAACAGGCACAATGGATAGAAGGTCCACATGCTTTCCTACATAATTCTACTTCATCCAGTGGACTTCTGATAAGATTCTATGTTGATATCACAGTGGCGCAACCAGTGGAACTGATGCTTCACAGCTCCAGCAGCCTTGGTTCAATCCTGACCTCCAGTGCAAAGTGTGTGCAGAGTTTGCACGTTCTTCCTGTGACTGCATGGATTTCCGCATGGGTGATCGTAGTTTCCACCCACACTCCAAAAACACGTAGCTGGATAGATAATTGTCATTGTACATAGCCCCTGGTGTGTAGACGAGTGGTAGAATCTGAGGGTGTATTGATGGGAATGTATAAAATGGCATCAGCCTAAATGAGTGTCTGATGGTCAGTATGGACGCGGTGGGTCGAATGGCCTGGTTCCAATGATACTATGACTAAATCGAATTAGAAAAAAATAGCATTGTTTTATAAAAATATAGAGCAACATTTCCAATTACAAAGTGGTGAAATTCCCCCAAACATGTATTTGTTTTAAAATCATTTTCCTCTCAACATGTATTCTGCAGTTTCATATTTGAATACGAAAGTTCTTAGGTTCAAAGTGATATTTTCAGTGGATATGTCAAAAAAAAGCACAAATTCCTAAAAAGAACATTGAATTTAGGTAAATTGTGGAACATAATGCAGCTTTTTGACATGGTGTTTACACAACTAAGTCTTCAGTTCCTGAAGCCAACCAGAGTTGGCAGTGATTCTTCAAAGCTGTTACAATCTCCCACTGTTTTGCCCAATTTAGTACCAGGCAAATGGTTCAAAAGCTCTTTGCTGCGTTTTATCTTTCTGATTTGAAACATTTCAGGTGTTAATTATAGTCATCAACATGTTTTCCTCAATTTAAATTGCTGCTTTGAAACACGTTTGTTTCTCATGACATGGCTCACTCTCTATCCACTTGGACTGTCATCTTTTCTGTTATTCCAAAACAGAAAAAATTGACAAAAGAAAATACTCTTCTGTTATTACAAATTCAGGTATTCCCCTTTAAAGTCACATCTGCTAAAGCAATGCATGCTTTCGCTAGTTAAACATTGTTGCATTTGTCTTCTGAGTAACGCAATGTGTTTGTTCCTATCCATTTTCCCTAATCCTGCCATTCCTCCCCCCTGTCAGCATGGTGAAGCCCATTATAGATGAATATTTAAGTTGTTAGACACATAGAATTGCTGCTCTGTTGCACAGCAGTGTAATCATTTACTAACCATCATTAATTTCACATTGCAGCAAATTTAGGAAGTGTCAAAGAAATTCAGTGGAATTATTTTTGAATTTATGAGATGATATTGTATAAACTAAATAAAATATCGTAAGCTTTCTGTGATTGATGGGTCTGTTGAAAGTTAGAACAATTCCCCTCTCATGCAATCTTCTTAATGGAGGAAGTATAGGATCGACACAAACAAAAAACTGTACCTGAAGTATCCTCAGGCCCAATTGGTAATCCAGTCTGTACTACGCTATGTCAGTGTCCTATTTCATTTTAGGTGAGAACCATTTTTCAGTCTAAAGGCCACAAAGTTGTGAAAGCAACAGCAGCCCATCCTTAAGGTTAAGCAACAATTCACTCGCATTATGTAATGAAATCAAAGTGGACATGTTAATTACACGTCTGAAAAACACTTTGAAACAAAACCAAACAGATGAACGATCATGACTCTGGTGCTGTGACAGGAGTCAAGATAATGACAGATTTTTTTTTTAATTTGCCTCCTTCAATAAAACTGGTTTGTTACTAGCACTGATTTTTTTGTTTAATTGCATGTATGCCAACTGATAATTGCATGCTTTGTCTTTATATTTAAATTGTTCAATTGTACATCTTTACTGCCGGCACTGGAGATGTATAAGGTATCTGATGGTTTTGTGAAGAAGAATGAACTGTGTACAAATAAATGTACATGCACACTTCTCTCCTTCGCTAGCTAACAAATGAATGAGTGCAATTAGTGTGAATCCAGCCAAATATCCTTTCAATACCAATAGATTCAACTTCTGGGTATTGTAAACACTGTCCCTTCCCTGCTGGAAATTAATGACTGAACTGTAAGCATTGTGTTTGATCCAAACTTAGTCATAAAAGGTGATGCATAAATAGTTACATTGTCTTGAAATTCTCAAAAGCTTTAAAATAACAAAAAGTGTGGTTCATAACACAGATCATTGGTTAGTAACCCTGATGTTTTACGACTAGTAAGTCTCTCTCTAACAGTCCATTTTTCTACTCTTGTTGCTTTTCTCTTCCCTTTAGCATGCATTACCTGTTTCTGGAGTAAGCTTCAACAGGTGGCTGCTATTTAGTGTATTGACAGAGGGGCTTACCTTTGCATATAAGTTGAGTGGTGAATGTCAGTGGTCATCTGGATGATAGAGCATAATAAGTTGATCTATTTGTATATCCATAAATGGGAGTTATATCGGCTATCCAAACCTTGTATTAATGGTGCAGGAACACTCTCAACGTAGCATTGGTAGTCTTAACATCATGTAGGCGAGAGAAATTGAGGCCACCTAACCTTTGGACATGGACTGATGTCCACATAGCTTCCTCATTTCACATGATAGGCCTATTTTAATAGGGAAACAAGGGCACTTAGGTCAATCCATGGAACTAGTGTCACTCAGTCGTGTTACTGTTCTGTGTGCTGTATCTTTTGAGTTTTAATTCCCAACTTTTTCACCACTTCTGATCTGTACCCCTGAGGACAAGTATTAGTTAATTTTCTGTATTCATACCATTCCAGCCAAGTAGAGCACCAATCTATAAATCATGATGGTGTGTCCATATTGGCACTGCCCTCTTTCAGCTCCTTGTCTAATGGAAAGTCTCTGTGTGCTGCAAAGAAAAGAAATAGGGAAAGAACCGTTAGCAATTAATGTTAAGGTTGAGTATTGGCTGCTATAAGCTCTTCAGAGTGTATGAGCGCAAGGCTTCAATAACAGAGAGAAAAGGCAGCATTTCCTCCAATGCATTAGGGTTCAATTGAACATTACCGTGTCACATTTCCCAATTGGGGAGAAATAACAAATAGAGATTTTCATATTGTTGTGTGCAACTTTTTTATACTTGAAAACTGCGGTTGGTTTTCCCAGCACTGGTCAAGCAGCAGCATTCAACTTCTACTATTCTATCAGGAAATATATTCTGGTGAGAAGGGTATAAAGAGACCATGAGAGGTTCTATCAATATGTGAAGATAAATTAATGCAGTTCATTGACAATGTGAAATTAGAAGAAGTTACATCAAGGAATAAGGCTGCAGCAGAAAAACAAAACAAATGTTTTACTTAGCAACTAGAACTCATGGAACTGGAATATTCTCTTGCATGGAAGGGGTGGTTGTTGAAGAGCAAACCAAAGATTGAGATAAACAAATCATTTTCATATTGGCTGTGATTAGTTGGGGGTGGGGCTGCAGGGATTAGTGCTGAGGCCTCTGCTGCTGAAAACTGAGTCAGTGAATTGGATTTAAGGATCATGCTTAATATATCTGCGTTGTCTAATAGTACTGAGCCAGGTGCTGGTATAGGTTTTGAGAAGGATGCAGAGATGCTTCAGGGAGTTATAAAGATGCTAAGTGACTAGAAAAGGAAATGGCAGATAGAATACAGTGTGGGAAATGTGAGGTTATCCATTTTGGTAAATAAATGGAAAAGTATACTTTTTTTAAATTGGAAGAGATTGTGTTGATGCCTTACAGCTCCAGGGACCCGGGTTCGATCCTGACTACGGGCGTTGTCTGTATGGAGTTTGTACGTTCTTCTGTAACTGTGTGGGGTTTCTTCAGGTACTCCGGTTTCCTCTCACACTCCAAACACGTACAGGTTTGTAGGTTAATTGGCTTTGGTAAAATTACAAATTGTCCCTAGTATATAGGGTGTTGCTGGTGCACGGGGTGATCGCTGTTTGGCGCTGACTCCGTGGAACGAAGGGCCTGTTTCCACACTGTTTGTCTAAAGTCTAAAGATTTAACGATGTTGGCAATTTGAGATACTTGAGTCTCCATGTACATCACTGACATTAACATGCCGACATAGTAAGCAACCTGGAACTCAAATGATATGTTCTTTTAAGCAAGTGGATTTGAGCACAAGAGTAAGTCGGAAAGAACTGCAGATGCTGGTTTAAATCGAAGGTAGACACAAAATGCTGGAGTAACTCAGCGGGACAGGCAGAATCTCTGGAGAGAAGGAATGGGATCTTTGAATATCATTTACACATCTGGTCTCCTTACCTGAGAACTGATGTACTCGCACAAGAGGCGATTCAACAAAGGCTCACAAAGTTGATTTCTGGAATGGTAGGCTTTATCCCAAGGAGAAATAAATAGACTGGCCTGTACTCTCCAGAGTTCAGAAGAATAAGGGATGATCCTATTGTACACATTTCCTTTAGACTTTGTAAGATAGATGCTGGGATAGTGTGGTGTCCAGAAACAAGGGTCAGAATCTCAACTTAAGGGCTCGGAGCTTCCAGACTGAAAGGACACTGAATCTCTTCATCCAGAATTTAATTAATCCTTTCAATTATTTACATAAAAGAGCAGTGAAAGCTTAGTCACTGATTGTATCGAGGCACAGATTGGTAGATTCAGGCATATTGGGGAAATCAAAGGATTTTTGATTACTGTAGGATGGTAGCACTGAAGTAAAAGATCAGCCATGGTCTTGCTGAACGATGGAGGAGATTCAAAAGGTCAAATAGCTATTCCTGCATTGACCATTTGATACAGTATGTCTCTGAGAGAACATTAAATGGCATTGGAGATGTTTGATTTTCCGTCTCGGGGCTGGTTGCCATGAGAATTAATTCATAGTGACAACATATCCTTCGATGCGACCATTGATCACATCCTGGCTGCACATATTTAATCCAGGCCTTGAAGATAGAACTTCAATACATTCCCTTCCCCACATGCAGCTATTTATCAGTTCCTCATTTGACCCCCATAAAAGATTGCTTTCAGCATGATTTATCATGAACAGCGGCCGAGATGTTGTGATCCTGTATACTGAAGCCATTTTGCCGCAAATGCACATTTCTGTTCTGTGCAAGAGAAAATATAGGAAAAGAAAGTCACCTCTGATCAAGCCATTTATCTGCTCAATTCATCTATCCTTTATTGATGGGGCACTAATTATGCACTGCAGCAGCAGGAACAAGACATTTTGTAACCATATAGCCAAGAAATTGGAAGGGGACATAGAAACATAGAAAATTGGTGCAGGAGTAGGCCATTCTGCCCTTCGAGCCTGCACCGCCATTCAATATGATCATGGCTGATCATCCAACTCGGGATCCTGTACCTGCCTTCTCTCCCTACTCCCTGATCCCTTTAGCCACAAGGGCCACACTTAACTCCCTCTTAAATATAGCCAATTAACCCTCTTAAATATAGCCAATTAACATATTTAATACCAATAAATAGATGCTTCGAAGCAAGACGAGAGAGATTTTCTTTGTGAACCTACCGCTGGGAAAGTCAGCAGTCAAAGCCCAGTGCATCTTGGAAGAGTCACAATCAAGAAGAAGTAGTTACAATATAGTCACTTAAAATGGCACAGTGGCGCAGTGGTAGAGATGCCGCCTTACAGCTCCAGAGACCCGGGTTCGATCCTGACTATAAGTGCTGTCTGTACAGGGTTTGTACGTTCTCCCTGTGACTGCATGGGTTTTCTCCGAGAACTTCGGTTTCCTCCCACACTCCAAAGATGTACAGGTTTGTAGGTTAGTTGGCTTCTGAAAATTGTAAATGGTCCATAGTGTTTAGGATAGCGTTAGTGTATGGGGTGGTCGCTGGTCGGCGCAGACTTGATGGGCCGAAGGGCCTGTTTCCACGCTGTATCTCTAAAGTCTAAAATCAAACTGAGGTACATATACATTTCTTCTCTCAGCCGGAAAAGGTTTCCCAAATTCTCTGCCCCCCCCCCCCCCCCCCCCCCCCCCCCCCCCCGAGGATAGTGATCATTAAAAATATTTAAGGTGGAGATAATTGATACATCAAGCAGTTGAAGGCCACGGAACTGATACTGTTGAAGAGTTGAGGGCAGCATGGATTGGACATGATGATATTGAGTGGCAGAGCAGGCTTCAGATGCCTAATGGCCTACTCTTGCTTCTATTTTCTTATGTTTCTTATGTTTTCAAGCTACTAATCAGATCTTGAATGAGGAATTCAGCTAGTTTTAGAATTAGGGTCAGGTAACAGGCTTGGGGTTATAAGAGGACAGAGAGCCAGGGATGGTGGGAGATTGTGGAGGATCGGGATTGGAAAGGTAAGTTCAATGCCAGTAGGTTGGCAGAGGAGTTGATAGGGAAGTGGGAGGAACGTTGCCTGCCAGGAACGGTGAAGTGATGGGGTGGAGCTCGGCTATCCAGTTAGACAGCTCAGTTCCTGGGAGAGGTTCAATGCAATCTGCCATGGATCAGTAGTCAGCAAGTGGTTGGTCAAACAAATGGAAGATCATATCTATTCCATGCGACAACATCTTCTGGACCAGTTCCTGCCTTGAAGCTTAAATTGCTCATCCAAGAAATGACTTTTATATGACATATGGACAGATATATGGATAGAAAAGGTTTAGAGGAATATGCACCAAATGCAAGCAAAAGGGACTAGCCCAAAATGCCAACTTGGTCAGCATGGACAAGGTGGGACAAAAGGCCAGTTTCTGTGCAGTGCAGCTCTATGACTCTGTGAGTCAATACCCAGAGTGGGCACCGGTGTTCAAGTCAGGTGTTAGTGTAGTCCCAGTTGCAGTTGGAGCTTCAGCTTTTCGATCAGTACATGAAGGTCAGATGAAGGTCATAAGATTAGATGTTGTTGGGTGTAGTTCTTGAGAGAACTGGATTTTAGAATGCCTATAGGGCCTGCCCCGCTTAGGCGACCTCTTAGGCGAGTTTAGGAGACTGAACTCGCCACAAGATCGCCACATGGTTGCAGGTGGTCTCCTTCATGGTCGAGAGGAGTTCCCGCATTCTGGCATCTAGTGCAGCCTCAGTACGGTCGCCATGGAGAAACTCGATACTTTTGAAGTCGTAGGTGCAGTGGTAGTGGGGTCACCATGTTGTTGTAGGAAGTCGTGGCAGCCGTAGGTAGTTTTAGTCTCCTTTGCTGACCTGGCATTTTCACTGGTTCATTGGGGGAAAAAAACATATGCACAAGTTTTCAGTACCAAGGAAAACCGACTAAATGCCCGGCTAAACTTCACAGCTGTGTATCTCTGGCTTATTAAAAGTTGTCTGACTTCTTAAAAGTGTCTCCACTTCTTCTCCCCCCCATTCTCCCCCCCTCTCCCCCCCCCCCCCCCTCTCTCCCCCCCCCCCCTTCTCTCCCCCCCTTCTCTCCCCCCCTTTCTCCCCCCCCCTCCCCTATCTCCCCCCTCTCCCCCCTTCTTCCCCCCTTCTCTCTCCCCCCCTCTCTCCCCCCCCCCCTTCTCCCCCATCCGTTCTTCCCCCTTCTCCCCCCCCCTTCCATTCCCCCTCTTCCCTTTCCCCCCCTTCCCTTCGCCCCCCTTCCCTTCGCCTCATTTTATTTAAATTTCTCATCCCCATTTTGAAGTTTCCTTCACTATTCCTCAATAAGAAAGAAGGGTGGATAATGTGCTCTTTAATAAGCTGGACGGATAGATAATGTTTTGCTTTCCATGGATGTAATTACAGTATCTGCCACATTGATATACACTCCTCTCTGGACCTGTGCCAGTGAGCAATGAAGTTTTTACCCAGTTTAGCAGCCACAGGTTTAAGCTGGAGTTAACTTTTGCAGAGACTGCAGTGAAAAATTTACTTCATTGTGAAGTCAGGGAGTTGGTGTGCAGTTTACCATTTTCCTTGACAGATGTGTGCTGGAGAATTGAAGGAGCAGGTTGTGGAGGTCCCATTAATATAGGATAGCAGGTGCTATCCAGAGGCTTGTCTCTCATGATAGAGTGAAAGCAACCCTACATTGCTTCTACATGGTGAAACATGAATCTTCCAGCTCAGATGCTGAATGATAACTTGCCCTCGGCACTATCATCCTTCACCTTGAAAAGCACACTCATGAATGTTAGAGTATATCCTCCTTTTGGACACCTACAGAAATTAAATGAAGTTTAATTTGAGGTGTTGTAGGAATACTAATAACTCTTGGGAATGGTGAGTACGTTCATCAAGCAAGCTAAAAGCCCAATTGAACGAATAATGAGGTTAGTAGGGGACATGCACATGAGATGACTTTTGACCATTTTTGTAGGGACATGTTAAACACTTATGTAAAATGCTCAGTGAAGAATGTGGGGCCATAAATTGTTACTCTCCTCGTCCCCATTCTCATCTCCTGCTTAAACCATTGGAAGTGGGCAATGGGGACTCGAGCTTCTCACGTTTAGTCACTTCTTGCAGGTCTGTAAAGTTAGTTAATAAAGTCTAAACTTCATGAATATCTTCTGAGTGAAAGCAAAACAACCAATATTACCCCGTTTTCTCACACAGACCCCTGATATTTTAAAGGCAAACATTGGCCCAGAATGTGGGCAAAGCATTGAGAGACATTTAAATCCATTTATGATCAATTATCTAATCATGATCTATTATCTATTGGGTAAGACTCGTGAAAAACTAGGTTTGATAAGATGGAAATGGTACACTTAAATTAAATTAAATTAAATAGGCCTAGATAGAGTAGAAATGGGAGGATTTTCCAGTAGTGGGAGAGTCCAGGACCAGAGGGCACAGCCTCAAAATAAAAGGACATAACTTTAGAATGGAGATGACGAGGAATTTCTTTAGCCAAAGGGTGGTAAATCTGTGGAATTCATTGCCACAGACAACAGTGGATATTTATAATATGGAGATTGATAGGCAGGAGAATGTGGTTAAGAGAGAAAATGATCGAATGGTGGAGCAGACTCAAAGGGGCCGAATGGTCTTATTCTGCTCCTATGTCTTAAAGTCTTAAACAAAAACAATTGGAACAGATTGAGGTTCCATTGAATACTCAATGTTGCCTGTAACTAAACCCAGTTATGATTCAACTTGGATAAATAGACGCCTCATCTAAAAATAAATATAAATACCATTTAGCGTGCAGAGGAAAGAGGAGTGTGGAAATAAACTTTTGTTGTTATTTGTACAACACTTTGATGCTTAGTAAGTTTAAAAATTGGTACTGCTACGAAGTATTCAAAAATGCATCAGTCGGTCCCATTCAAGATTTGAATAGTCCAGATGCAGAGCAGAACTGCCTCAATCCACCCCTCGTTTTTCATAGATTATCATAGTTTTGGTGCTGCTGGGTCAAGATACCTAAGATATTGACATTCCCTAATTGCTCTTCCTCAGACTATGACAGCATCTTCTTGCGTATGGCGTGCACAGCCTAAAGTTGTAGGACAACTTGTTCTATTTGATCTTATTTGACTGTGCACGCCAGGTTGATTGCATTCGTCAAACTGCATGAAGGTTGCAATCTCCCACCCCACTATGACAGCTATAAAGTACAACATATAGTAAAAGAGTTTTGCGCTGCTTGGTGTAATTATTCATCTGGGTTCATTCATGTACCTTCATGCTAACAGATCTTACAGTTTTAAAGAGGAACTGTTCACCTCATTATCTATGGTTACTCTCATTCCTATTGGGTAAAAAGAACAATTGGTTACTGATGCCAGCAAATAAACACAATCCTTAAATGATAAATCACATGTTTGTCAGGACATGATTTTCTTTGATGTAGTATCTGTAATCCCATTAGTTACAGATTGTATTTTTCCTTCATTGCCTTCACCCAGGGTGTCCTAAATATGATCTCTTAAGGATTCATTAACATCGCAACTGGACTACTTGCTAAAGGCTTATGACAATTACAACCTAAAATAATAGTCTTAAATTATTGAGCAAGAATTAATGTCACTTTTGACAGCCATGTTTTAAATGGCAAACAGAATATTTCCTCTAAATATATTCTGTGCAAGATATATGCTTGATTAAATGTGTTGCACAGAAAATATTTAATACAGGTGAGTTTTCTGCTGTTTGTCCTGTCCCATATTTTATTTATTTTAATTATTAATGCTTTTTTTTTCTACATTGTGTCTAACAATTATAATGCAGCTGAAATTTCAACTCCATAATTCTCCTGTTTATTAATAGATCTACCTTTCAAGATGCCTGTTTTGATGTATTTGCATTTTTACATGCTAGTATAAGGGGAGGCCACTAGACATTGATAGATTAGATGCAATTCCGCCTTCCATCACAGTGAGGAATGTGGAGGAGTCACTGTGGTGGATGTTTATGTTAAAATGTATTTTGTGTGTTTTGCTTTTTATTTGTATGACTGACTTGGCAAATGAAACTCCTCGTGTGTTGCATAACATACTTGGCTAATAAAGTATGATTGTGATTGTGATTGTGAATAAGATTGGTGATAGGATGTGAACTATATAGAGTAATATGCAATCAATAACTAAAAAGTGGCGTGCATGATAAATGTTATTTATGGATGTTGTGCTTCATATATTTTCTCTTAAGTCATGTATACACACCAATGGAAAATTGTTTCTGGAGGCAAATGCCATAAAAGCCCAACTCTTATCCAACTACAGCAAATTTCTAATTTTTGGAGATATCTGAGATTGAGAGTTATCAAGCTTGCATATAAAGAAAATGAGTGTGTGGGATGAAGCATTTCTGAACTGCGCAATGTCTGGGCAATAGTAATATGTTTAAACATAATGCCGGTTTACTTGGCTCCAATCTAGTTTGCTCCCTTTGAACAGTAGTAGGTAATGATTAGGTCTACCAAGTCCAGTGAATAAGATTAAAATTACTCCCCAACTTCAAGACTAGAACGTAGTCCACATCATGAATAATACTAAATGGATAATATAACAGCTTGGTTTCCATTTTCAAGATTAGTCAATGCAAACGAATTTCAGAAGTGGATTGCAATGTGGCAACACTACTACACTGTGCATTTGATGCAAATAACCAAGGATGAATTTAACCTCTAATTGGTTTGGAGTGGCTTCAATTCAACCTTCTTTTACAACATCCCATTTACCCTCTGGTTTCCACCACTGCACCGCCATCATTTCTCCTTGCATCAAAAACATTCAAGTTTACTTGTGGTATAATCATTTACTCTGTTTCTACAGCTAATTTTAAATAACAATGAAATGGAATATTTCCAAACAGATGCTGGATATTGGAAATGAAATAACGTTTTGAAATCATGTAAAAACATAAAATGCTGGAAATACTCATTGGGTCAGATAGCGAGTGTCATCGACCTGAAACATTAGCTCTGTTTCTCTCTTTCCTGATCTGTTGAATAGTTCCCGCACTTTCCCTGTACTAGATTTCCAGCATCTGGTATTGGGGTTTTATGTTTCTGCTTTTGTTATATATAAGATAGAGTGTGGTATTTTAAAAAGAGGAACTGGTTAAACTATTCTGAAAATCTTTCATTTATAACAAAATAATCTTTAATTATTTCTAATTACAATATAT
Organism: Leucoraja erinaceus; assembly: GCF_028641065.1. Taxonomy (NCBI): domain Eukaryota; kingdom Metazoa; phylum Chordata; class Chondrichthyes; order Rajiformes; family Rajidae; genus Leucoraja; species Leucoraja erinaceus. The sequence goes on from NC_073408.1 coordinate 12,417,135, forward strand.
CATTTCTTTATCTTTAATTAAAAATAATAACGTGATAACTAACTGCCATGACAGCAGCACTGGAGCAATACATGAAGCTGGGAATTGCCTAAGATTTGTAACGTATTTCATGTTATTCTATTAACGGGATTTTTGATTATAAATTCTGAGTACAGTTATGTGGATTTGAATTTTTGATTAATTTTGGGCTTGTCCTATTATATGTGAATTGAACTGAAATGCCAGGAAAGACTCTATGAATCCTAAAGTGAAGATGTTCTATTTAATCTCCCAATGTAATTGTAAATTCCATTAAGAAGAGCAAATGAGGACATAATCAAGACCAGAAATGGGGCAATGCTGGTTGTGTGTCCCTCGGCCAGTTGTTTAGCACAAGATTAACCATTGGACATACGGTAAGCTGCAAGCCTCGCGTAACACCTCCCCAATAGCTTGTCCTTTTAAACGTCAGATCCGCCAGGCAGCAAAGGTAATAGGCCATGCTCCTGCTAATATTTAGTGAGCAACCCTGTAGAAAAATGGTGGCGAACTGCAGTCTGCACGTCAGAGAGTGTTCTGAACTACTCCCAAACAATGCATTGCAATAGGGAAGTACAGAATACATGGGAGGTCAGATGACCTCTCGTTCTGTTATGGGGCACTAAGTGTAGGGGTAATCCACAAAGTCCTGAGCTGAGGCGTGAGACACACTTCATCTCACTAGGGTCAGCGGCCATCAAGAAAAGGGCTAAGTTTACAAGAGGTTTTAGTTTGTTTTCTTTTATTCACTATATGTTTGAGTTTTAATTATTTGACACCAGCTTCCGGTCATTTTTAATGGTTTTATAAAATATATATTTTAAATTATTCAAACCAATTTCAACATTTTCGGTGTGGGCTGGGCTAGGGTGGGGTGTGGTGGGGGGTTGAGTGCAGCTTTTTAACATGAGGTAGATGGAGACCTGCTCATCACTTTGCAAGGTGGCTGTGGAACTGTGGCCTCTTGTCATTTGGCAAAATGTAAGAGTGGCAATGGGGATGGTAGGAAGGTCGAGTGCAGGGAGAGGGTCAGATCGAGCATGATCCAGCCCAATATTTGATGAATTGTGTGTTGTAAGTGCTCTTCTCCATTTACTTACATTTATTGCTTCACAAAATTTCTTTTCCTCCTCTTTAGGTTCCTCCACAGCACTTGGCATTCCTTGCTGAGAGGCAGGGTTGGCAAACTCCATTCAGGTATCTGCCCATGCTCCTCTGTAACTTCCCTGTAGGTGAAGTGCTCACAGCTGGCTTGTGGTGATGCTTCACTGATGCCCCACTTACCTGTGTCCTGTCCTACCACCACCACCTCTCTTTGTCCCACCCACTAACATCCCTACCAGGTTTGTGAGCCTCTGAAAACAGTTGTGGCAGCAAAGCTGGACCCAGTCACTCAGTGACAACGTTTGTTCATTCATCCTTCTCCTAAGACTCCCACACATAACTTCAGCCAGTCAACATAGGCAAACAGTTTTTCCTAAGGAGATTTCCAAGTGCACTCTCAATCCCGGAAACCTGATCAGAAGTTTGGCGCAATGTTCCATACATTACAGGAATCAAATATCAAGTTTCAATGGCTCCAGTAAAAAAACTTGAAGATTGTTAACATAAACTTGCATCTCATTTTCTTGTAATCTCTTGAAAGACAAGCCATAACAAAAATGGAAATATTATAACAAATTAGACAAAAACTCTCAATTTCCTCACTATAACTGCCAGAGATTGTTCAATGACGCTGTCTGCATTATGCTGAGAACACCCAACTATCAGCTAAACATTGCATTTATAGCCAAGAATCCACGTATATGCAATCAGATAAAACTTTTGAATAAGAAGGGATTCTGGAAGATGCAATTTGTCCTTCCCAAGTGATACAGTTTGGGCTCATCGTAGTCAATCAGCTGTTTTTTACACCACGGCTGATTTTGATATTAAATCAGACATTGGAATGAAAATCAGGTGTATCGTAGAATCGGCTGACTAATCGGTATGAGCAACTTTTGTGTTTTTAGCAAATGGCCCATTTCACCCGTGCTCCAATGAATAATGTTTTCATTACTTCAAAAAGCACCAGCACCGTGTGAATTAATGTAGAGACACTGAGGTATGTTAGTATCCAAAATACCAGACAGGAAACCCATGGAATCTGATATACCATCCAATCCTAGCTCTACAGCCTGCAAGTCACACAACAAAATTACACATGCAAACTATAAAGATAATATTTGGTACAGAAATATAGAGAAAGATTTTTTCAGCAGTTCTTTTGAATTTATGTCACTTTTTTGAGTGTGATATACTCTTCTTTCTTGGGTATTTCCTCCAACTCATTCTTGAAATGTGATATCCTTCAACCAAAGAGGTAACTGGGTAACCAACTCTCCGAACGCTATCAGTGTAGTTCTGAATCTCTGGTTAACTCAGGAATAATGATTCTTCCTTTGCTTATAGGGCCATCTTTGACCTTCACTCAGAGAGGTTGTTCCTATTTGCCCTCTGATTATTAAAGGATTATAGTGCTTCAAATTGGGGTCAGTAGCTTTACTTGCTGATTTACATCAATAACTTTTTATCCAAAGCATTCACCTATTTAAAACAGATCATGGATTCATATAGCATGGAAATATCCCCATTGGCCCAACTCATCCATGACAACCAGGTTTTAAAATGCTAGTCCCAATTGCTATTGTATTTGTATTTATGGCCCATTTCCCTTTAACCTTTTCTATCGATGTACATGCCTCAATGTCTTTTAAATATCACTATTGTACCCGCCTCTGCAGCTTGTTCCAGTAGCTCACTCAATATGTGCACCATCCTCTGTGTGCAGAAATTGTCCTCTTTTAAATCATTCCCCTCCACCTTAAACCCATCCACTGGTTCTGGCCTTCCCTACCCTTCTGGAAAAGCTATGACCATTCTCCATATCATTGTCTCTCGTTATTTTGTATACCCCTATAAGCTTATCTCTTCTCCTCCTATTCTCCAGGGAAAAAAAGTCTCAACCTATCCTTATATCTCAAACCCTCGAGTCCAGGTAACTTTCTGGTGAATCTTTTCTGCACCCTTTTCAGTTTAACAACACCCTTTCTATAGCAGTGATCAAATATAATTCAAAGTTCTGGTGGCTACCAACTCAGGAACCTGAACCTCCATGATTAAAACCTCTCCCCAGTTCTCTCCACACGCACTAAATTTACTTGCAAGAGCTCTCATCCAGCAGGCCATCTTCTTAATGCTTCGCAGCATCCCTATCCAATTGATGAGCATTCAACCCTAAAACCACAGGGCCACTGCAGCCAGCCAGTCATTGCCATTTGCTCAGTCTGTCATCTAAAAATTAAAATTGACCTCAGTTTTTCACCTCAAACCATGATTTTGAGGTAGTCTCCAATAAATCATGAGAACAGTGCACCCACAATGGTTGAATGGTGGGGTTGAGGTGAACAGGACAATATATATTTAAGAAAAAGCTGGGTGCACATGATGAAGTAATTAAATAAATAGTGATATGTTTGGATGAAACTGGAATGGGGAGTCTTGAGCAGATGTAAACATTATCTCGACCATTTGGACAATTTGGCCAGTTTGGGAAATGTAAATTCTGTATTGTGGGGTTGCTCAGTATAAAGACTCATCAGCAAAGCCCACACATTTTCATTCCGTGTGATTAGCACACTACTGGTTTAGAACTACTGAAAATATATTTTCACTATGTCATTAATTGTGCATTCAATAATGCTTTGGTTAGGCAGGAAATCAAAAAAAAGCAGAAAACATAAGAAACTCAAAGCAAATACATTCAGCTACATTTGCTTGCCGAAGTTCTATGGTGCCATTGGTGACATGTGGAAATATCACAAGCGTGTCTGCCGATAGTTGGTGGTGGTTCTCATCTCTCTGCATATGGTTGAAAATAGAACCATAGGTGTGGTGGTGAGTACAACCAGCAGCGGGTACTCATGCGTTTAACACCAAGACTGTTTCTCCCCAGGATAGACCCTATTCAGATCGATTAAGACAGTTGGACCAAGAAAAGGGCAAACGAAGGAGGTCAAGGGTGGGATGAGGTGAAGGAGGTGAGGAGGTCAAAGTAATGGGAGTCAAAGTACAAAATGGCAGACAAGTTTGTGAGATAGGAGGCTAGTGTTGAACATTGGAAATTGCACAGTGAGGGGTGGAGAAAAACACTGGATCATCATGCAAGTACCTAAACACTTGAAATCTTCCTGTACCATCTAGAAGTTTGTAATATGGTAATAATATTACAGTGGGTTTGGCTATAAAGCTTAAGTTAGTTTACCGTTGTAAGTGCCTGTCTCAGCACCACTAACCATCGTGGCTTTTTTATAGGCACTTTGTAGTGAATAGAATAACGGTCCATTGAAATGAAATGTTGTTACCCACATATCATTTTTAATTCATATATTTACTAGATGATTAGTAAATAAATAAAATCTGCTTTAGAAAATGAAATAAAATAGTTCAGTGTTTGTAATATTGGTGATATCAATATATTCTGGGTAGATCTATTAAAGTTGGTGGCAAAATTGGAATTGGCCAGCATTGTGTGATGTTTTTCTCAGCATTGTTAACTTAACTCCTGACCTGTAAACCAATGTCACTGTTTAGTTTAGTACAATTATATCAGGGTAATATATGATCAAAACTACTTTAAATTATTTCCACTCCTTTCTTCGATTCAACCCCACGCAAATTACTAAAAATATGAATACTCCATCAATGAGTTCTCAAGTGTTTTGACTTGTGTGCTGTAGGATCATACATGTGTTGCCAGACTGTAGGCTCTATGACTTCAGCGAGAGGACATGTAAGCAAAATTAAGAGAGATGTCCTAATGCTCTTCTACCAGATACAGGGGCAGAGACATCATTGTATCCTCTCATCTGAGAGAAGGTTTTGTATGGTTAGAAACAGCATATGGATGTAAATGAACACATAACTAGGAACATTTTAATTTTAATTTATAGTTTGTACCAGCACTCTATCACCTTAATTCTGGTGCAATAATTTTTAATGTGTAAAAGTTGGGATTTTTTGGAATATACAGATTTTAAAAAATGAAAATCATATCGCCTTTTACCTATTTCAGGGGCAGTGGGCCAGATAAATATCTAACCCGTTTTTTTTTCCTCAGTGTCCTGTGGAACCACTTTAAATAAACGATTCATTACTCGTGTAAATACTGGCTCAGGCATCGGTTTCATGCAGTGGAGCAAGAGTGGATCTTTCCCATTTTAGGTGACATCTTCTTCCCATTCTCTCCTGTATTACCCCTGTTTTACAGTCTCTGTGTATGGACAACTTAAGTATATTTTCATGCAGGCAAAGAAGACAAGTTTAACGTGGAGGTATATGAAAGGTATACGGCAAACTTGCCCAAATTAACCCTGCAAAGCCCAAAATCCAATTTAAGGTGAACTTCAGGCTTCACTCATGGGATACATACTCCATGTGCCTGAAAATTGACCATGATCATTTTCCACCTTCATGCTCCTTCCTCTTTACAGAGAACCAGCATCTGACAGAGTGCACAGTGATCTGGACTTCAATTTGCCAGGTAGAGTTTGACATTTAATGTTTCAGTTCCAATCATGGTAACTTCTAGATCTCAGTTTCTGTTTTGTGAGGCCAAGATACCCAACAGAAGGCAGGCATCTCTTGTGAGGATGAAGCAATAGTACTCCTTTAGTACAAAAATATTTTTGTAGACAATATCTCCGTAGATAACTGTGTGCATACAAAATGGGATTTGAATCCGGGTACAGAGTCCATTGCTTTAACCACTCACCTATCTCTTCATAACATTCATTAAATCATTACTCTGCAATGCCAAATTACTTTTTTATAATCAGGCAAAGCCCAAGGACTAGGAGTGTATCATCACTTTGCTTTATATTGGATAGGATGATCAGTCTGGTCCAAGGGAATGAAGAGACTAGAAAATACAAAATTGTAACACTTTAAAAACCTAATTGCATTCAAGCAACTTGACTGTAATATTACACTGCTTTAAATATTTTAAATCTGGTCTGTCCAAACAAATCGTTGACTTTTGGTTCAGATTCTATAGTTAACATATTTTAATAAGTAGATGTTTTACTATCGCAAGTTATTGCTCAGTGACGATGAGTAATTGTAAGTCAGATTAACTGGTACAGTTGAATTTTTCCCCATCCCTTTTTTCTTTGTTTCTCTTGCTCTTGCAGGAGGCCTCCAGATACACATGGTGAGGCTGCTGTACCTGCGAGCTTTGAAGGACTGAGAAATCAACGTGTGAGAAAGCCCAAGAAGGCAACCCAGCTCCCCTCAAAACCACGGCGAAAAAACAGTGAGTGACTCAGTGGCATCTTGCAGAGACTGACTGAGGCACTCAACACTTCCGGGTTTTATAGTCCCTCCGGAAGGGGCGTGGCCTTCAGGAGAGAGAATCTCAACATTTTTTAAACACTCATAACTCTTTTATGTTTCATTGATGGGAACATTCCTCTTGTCCTGCACAGCGAAGGGGGACTCTGAGTAAGATGGCCAAAAATCACAGCCGTAAGTGGCAGCGTTTTTTCTAAAATCAATGTACAGAACAACAGGAAGTGGTCAAGATCAGACTATATAGTGTATCTATATCTGTATACTATGGATGGCTTGATCATAATCATGTATAGTCTTCTTGCTGACTAGATAGCACACAACAACATGCTTTTCACTGTACCTCGGTACACATGACAATAACAAACTAAACTAAACTAACATCACCTATCATAGACACAAAATACTGGAGTAACTCAGCAGGACAGGCTGCATCTCTGGAGAGAAATGGGTGACATTTCGGGTCAAGACCCTTCTCCAGACATTCAGACCCGAAACGTCACCCATTCCTCTCTCCAGAGATGCTGCCTGTCCCGCTGAGTTACATAGAAAATAGGTGCAGGAGGAGGCCATTTGGCCCTTCGAGCTAGCACCGCCATTCATTGACAGATGGCACAATGGGCTAAGTGTTCGGCTGGCGACCGGAAGGTAGCCGGTTCGAATCCCGCTTGGAGTGCATACTGTCGTTGTGTCCTTGGGGCAAGACACTTCACCCACCTTTGCCTGTGTGTAAATGTAATGTAATTATGTGAAGCACTTTGGGGTCAATGCAAGTTGACTAAAAATGTGCTATATAAATAAGATTATTATTATTATTATTATTATTGTGATCATGGCTCATCGATTGTGATCAAGTTACTCCAGCATTTTGTGTCTACCTTTGATTTAAACCAGCATCTGCAGTTCTTTTTTTACATCACCTATCCATGTTCTCTGGAGATACTGCCTGACCCGCTGAGTTACTCCAGCACTTTGTGTGAGAAAATATGTTCATTAAAGAGGCGATTTACTACCGGTATTTTCATTATTCGATTTTGTGACTGGGTATAGAAAATAGAATGATGAATTATCATGCTGCAGATTTAATTTTTAAATTAGTGCTGTCCCTTTGCAGTTATAGGCATAGACTCAGGGCCCATCTTGTCCACACCGGCCAACATGTCCCAGCTACACTAGTCCCACCTGCCCACGTTTGGTCCATATCCCCCTAAACCTGTCCAATCCTTGTACCTGTCTAACTGTTTCTCAAATGTTGGGATAGTCCCTGCCTCAACCACCTTCTCTGGTAGCGTGTGCCATACACCTACCACCCTTTGTGTGAAAATGTTACCCCTCAGATGCCTACTAAATCTTTTCCTGCAATAGAGCATCCTGCAAAAAGATCAATGGTAATTATTTTTCCAAAGTAGTTAAGGTCCCCCAAACCCAAAAGTTCTCATTGAGAGATAGTGAGGACTAATTCTTGTTTTTTTTCTTTGGTCAGGTTTTCCAATCTCACAGGTCCAGCAGCCCAGTGAACCTCAGGTTCTCCAGCCCCAAGGCATTCTCTACCTCCAAAAGAAGAAGAGACACTCTCGTCAGGACCCGTATGGTTATTTTTCTGCCATGAAGGAAGAGTTTCACAAGTACAGACACCAGCCTGAGGATGAAGTGGCCATTCTGGGGATGGTGGATCATGAAGAACAACAAGGGCAGACAACCCTGCTTAAGTAATAGATATTAGTTTAACAAAATATTTGACACGAATTGTGAATCAATGTACAGAATGTGTTTGTTTCTCAGCTCGGAGAAGTCAACTACAGACCCCGTGGTAGAAGTTAGCCTCATGGAAACAGCAGTATTATAGTGCTATTTTCATAGCTACCTTTGCCACCATTCAAAGTATCAGCACCATATTCATATATATCCCTGGAAAGGTCTAATTAAAGGGTGGCAATATTTTGATTTGCCAACCTACTTAGTTTAAGTGCTTGAAGAAATTGCTGTGAAGAAACATGTAGTTTGTAATAAGTTTATGCCAAGAATATGGAAACATGTCTAAATGGGGAATATTTATCTGTCCATCAATACCATATCCCCTCCAAGATGACTTCATAGTATCAACATAACAGGTCAGTCACTGATGGCATATATCCTGTGAAATGGTTTGTGTGTTTCTCCAGATCTTGCTGCTTTGCAATGTCACAGTTTTTAATAGATACATAAGCTCCATCTCAATCTACCATTTAAGATGGCATCATTCCGGTGCTGAATTTATTGTTTATGTACAGTACATCTAACCAGTGAAATTATACGTCAACAAAGAGAAGATCTATAATGGAAATTTAATGCGGGATGGCACAAGCTTCTTGCCATTTGTTAATATTTGTCTGGCCCTTCTCTAATTTCTACTGAAAGGCCCTCATATTCATTTTATTGGTCTCAATTAATAAAATCCTTTTTCTGGTAAATGCCATCGGACATGAAAAATGTTAAATGCTGCATAAGGTGGTTCTAATTCATTTATTAGTTTTTATAGTTTCCACTTTAGCTCAACATCACAATTTTCACAATTGTATATTGAGTTAGTGTGACAAATTGGATTTAAGAGGTGCATAACAACTATGAGAGATTCACCCAAACGGTGCTGTCAAACATTCTATTAAAGCAGGTAAGGAGGTGAAGGAAATAATTTGTTCACCTTGTTCAAGGTTATTTTAAAACTACGCTGACAGGACTGACAATCATTGTCTTTAAATCATCCCACGAGTTTTCAATTTGAAAACCTGCCTTTGGCAGTTGATTAACCCATTATGTTTTTATCAATGAAATCACATTTGATAGTTTGTCAGGTGCGTGTTGCCAAGTTAAATAATCGTTAGTGGATTAATTCATTCCTTCGCCTCCTCATCCTGTACTTGTAAAAAATGGCAATAAAGCAGGTTTCTATCCATGAAGTTGAATGCTATCACTGGGACAGAACATCCCTTCATCAATCCTGTGACCTATATAATTATATATGGAGATTAATGTTGGTATTCTTTGGTATGATGTCCAATTATAAAGAACTGGTAACAAACCTGATCAGTTACTTTCAATTTTTATTAAATCAGCAAACATCCTGTTGTTATCAGTGCCTGTTTGTATGAGATCCATAAACTAATTGATGTTTGAATTCCTTGGCTTTCAAGAGGATCAAATGGATTTTTTATCAAGGAAATTGATTGAAAATTACTATCAGAATTTCCAGGGCAAACCTTTGAATATTGCAAATACAAAGGTAATTAAATATTGCAGTTCTGATAGCCAATTGGATATTACGAAAGTAAGCTTCCCCTAATACTCGGATATGAATTAATAAAATGTCAATGGAATATTCACATTGTCACAATAGATCTGGCATTTAATAAACTAGCAATCAAAAAGTAAATTTTCAGATTTAGCTGTTTCTCTATTTAAATGTCTTTGGGGAAAAGTGAAGAGAGGAGGGGTTATTGATATGAAGTAATATTGCTCTTGCTAGAATTTATTTCCTCCATCAGTTTCTATTAATGTGCAAGACTTGTTAATGGATATTGACCTATCACTTGGATAGTTACCCTGGTTACAACTTCGGTGAAACCGCAAAACTTAAGTGATTTAGGGAAATTAATACATTTCTGACTTGCATTTTAATGTTATATCAAATCACTTATGGTGGCCAATAAAATGTCATTTTGACATTGAACAGAATGATAATGCTCTGATAACGATTTAATGCGCAACTTGCAAAAATCCATTTACAGTGAAAAATCACCCTTGTAATAATTGATAATAAAGCATTGGTTTCCTTTCATAGGGCCATAAATGGAAAGCATATGGGTTTATGGAAGTGACCCATTTTTAAAAGGTCTGCCGTAACTCAATGTCTCGGGTGGGATATCCATTAAATAGCTTGCGATGATTTATAAAAGTGTGGAATGTGACTCCCATCTCTCCGTTGGTTCCCATTGCCATTACACTAAACAAAAGTGCAATCTGAGATTTATTTAACAGTGTATATGGTATGAATGAAACATTTGTTAATGAACTAGTGAGAGTATCCCACTCATTACAGTCTGCAATATTTTTTGAGAAAGCATTGAATAATATTAACAGAGACAAGAGCTTTCTCTCATAAATTTTAAACGTGATCAAACTTAGTGTGAAAGTTCAAGGCAAATGTACTTGAATAATGACATCCTCCTCTGTGTTTAAATTCCTTTTGGCTTAGTGTGAAAACATGTTTAAAGAGAGAAAAAAATGTTTATTCGGAAAAGTACTGGTTATAAATATGAGAGATATATTTATAGTACTGTGTAATTCATGTGACATCTGCCTCAACAAATATTGGATAGGAACATTATCTCTTTGTAGCAGAAATCTTTATGTAGAGAGACATTTTTACAGATGCTTTATTAATGATGCATGCAGCTTGAAAGGTAAATAGACTTTGAAGAAATGTAGAGGAAAATGAAAGTGAAATTAGTCAGGAAAAATGTATAAAGAAACTAAACTGTAGGATATTAAAGTCGTAGTTTAGCAGAACATATTCTGCTGCATGATAGAGCTTTGGGATGTATTTGTTGATGTGAGACGTGGGGAATGAGGTTTGGGGACATTTTTTCAACATGGCTGGCATTTCTCATTCAAAATGTCAATGGCTTGTTTGCATAAACTGAGGAGTTCTGAAATGTAAAGTATTTATTCTGTACACATACTGAGCAAAATAATATTAGACACTGATCATACCTGGGTCAGATCACCTTTCAACCTTATAAATTATTCTTACCATGTCATCCCGAAAGTCTCAGTATCATGCTGTGTTATGCCATTTCCAAGGTCAACATGTCAGTCTAATCAAAACCGTTAACAAGGTTAATGGATTCAGTAATGTACCTATAGGAAAATTATTTCCTTGCTTGTGGATGTTAAGATTATAAATTAAAATAAGAAAACACTTTATCTTATAAAGAATAGTGGAAGTGTGAAACTCACTGTCCAAAGAGGTTGCAGGTGAATCAATTGACATTTTCTTTTACCCAAATTTGTTCTCTCGATACAAGTCCGTTGTTAGTTAGGAAAGGATGAACCTGGGCAATAGGAAGTGAGATGGATGAGCCAAGATCTAATTGAAAAGTCAGAAGGCGAAACGAACTTGATAGCCTAAGCCTGTGCCTCTGTTCATGTCAGACTCAATGCCACTTTGAATAATTTTTCCTCAGTTACACAGGCCAACATGTGGTGTCCAGACCAAATAGGTTTTTATCTGTTCAAGTGACTTGCCAGACAGTTACAAGGCCGCAGCTTGATAGGCCATCGATCTATATATTGGCAACAAACTACGATGTGCTAAGTTACAGGTTGATTGGATAACCTGCCTGTTACACAATTGCATTCATAGAATCAAATGAGGACAACGATAATACCTGAGAAATATGAATAATTAGGACTGAATAATGAGAATTTCAATAATGTTGGTGTGTCAGCACTGTGCATTTCTGTGCATTAAATGATCCCACGGTTGCATTTACAGGAAGGGTTGTTTCTAAAACATAAAGAGCTTGGGACTCAGCAATCTCATGCTTCCACTCTCCCAACTACTGTTTCAGTCAGTTCTACCACCAGATAAATGTTTCCTAATTCCAGGCATCTCTTCTGTCACTTTAATGGGCTTATTTTTGGGAATATTATTTCAGAGCTCCAATATTTCTATGCTAAAGGATCCCACCAGACTACCTTCCTTTCTCCTCTGTATCAAATGTACAGAGGAGGCCATAACTCATGTACATTGTGTACAAAGTATCATTGAATCGATCAATACTCAACATGAGCAACAGAGGACAAATTTTCTCTCTAAATTCTAAAATAAACAGGAGCAAAAACTGGGATTAATCGAAAGTGAAAATAAAGGCAGAAAAATAGCAAATAATGCTTCTTACATCTCCAATATTAACTGTATTCTTAAGGAATCATAGAAAATAGAACATAGAACGTACAGCACAAGAACAGGCCCTTTGTCTGTGCTGAACATGACACCACAACCATTACTTAACTACCTGCACATAACCAATATCCCTCCATTCCCTCCATTCACAAAGATGTGGCAGTGAGTCTGCTTTTTAAAGTATATATGTCCATCTGTTACTATCAAATTATCTGTCCAGCCTGAAATTTTAATTTTACACATGGACTTTAATTGCAAATGGCGCTGGAGAGTTAAAAAAAAAACAAAGGGTTATTTTTATTTTCACTTACTCCCCCTGAGCTTTTGAGGATTTAGACTCGAAGGTTTAGACTCAGAGAATGTCTAGAATCAGCAATACATCTCCAATTCAGGACAGCGTGTGAGTTTAAAGAGAACTTGCAAGTGTTCTGTGTTTAGATATTTTACTGTACCAGAAGCCTGAATGACCACATACCAATTCCTCTCCTTCCCTCATTGAGATGAATGGTGAATAAATGCTGGCTTTGACAACAATGCCCACATCCTGCTAATGAATTAAAAAAATACAATTACAGAATGTTCTGGCCCTTTTATAGATTTTTAATAATTTGTAAAACATTTTTGTTTAATGCAACCCCTCCCGTCCAGAAAATCCGTAAAAATAATTTCATTTTCACCATTCTCAACCTCAATTTGCATTGTCACGGCATCATCTGTTAAGACATGTTTAATCAGAACCTCTTGCCATTATTTCTTTACCACAATATTGTAAAACTACATCAAAGCTTGCATTGAACAAGGTTTCTCACTGAATATGTTTCTCTTTGTTCAACATGTCCTTCATGTCCTCTCACCTTTTACGTCGAATCATACTTTTACCAAAATGTATTTCAGACGTATGTGTCTTTCCAGGGCAATCATTAGCAGCATATTGGGAATGTTGCCATAGCAATCTCATGCTAAACCAAATGAGATGTTGCTTCTGTAAGATCACACTGAAATAATTTGAATGTGCATTGCTCCCAGAATCTGATGCTTAACTATTAAATTCAAAAATATAACAAAGCACCAAAGATTTCTTACTAAAGCATGAGAGGAAGGCATGGCCACTTTGTTCCGGGTCGACGATGTAATGCATAAAATAAATGTTTGATAGAGGATTGAGATGAGTTAAGTTGCTCCATTATCTCATTTAAGGAATCAATTATCTGAAAGTGTTGCAAATGGTCAGGTGAATAATTTAAAAGGGAGAAATATCAAATGAAATGAGCAGAAATCGGCACAAACCACTGTGGACAATCATACACCTTTCCTTGATGGAGATCCATCAAAATGTGATACCATGGTGCATTAATTACTTTCTTAGTTCTATTTCTTCAAGATATTGATAGAGAAGCTGGTTAGTTTCATTTTGGCTGTCCCCATTTCCATTTAAGAATTAATAAAAGGAGAGTCTTGTATATTTAGGATATTGGTGACATCGAATAATAGTTGCCAGAAACCATGTTTACAACTGTTGGACTAAATCTGTGGAAAACCATCATCTCACCAGTATTTTGCTGCATTGTATCTCATGAACATTGATTTTTCATTTTGGAAAGCAACATTTTACTTGTGTTCCATTTTATTGCAGAAATTTCATTTTTTTTTAATCTATTTGTTCCTGATTGAATCATAGCCATTTACAAGCAGTCTGCTAATTTATCATCTTATTTTCTTGCAAATTCTTATCTATAGCATCCTAATAGCATTGTCAACTTATATGGGAATAATTGCATTTTAGCATCAAAGGCTTGGGATTCTAAATTAGGTAGTCCTAAAGTTATTTCAGAGCAAACCAGGCTTTTTTTCAGTGCTGGAAGTGAAATAGCTAATTGAGGAAGAATATTCAGGGACAATGTAGAAGGCAATGATATTCCAATGATATTCCAATGAATATTCAACATGATACGCCGTTCAATATGATCATGACTGATCATCCAAAATCAGTACCCAGTTCCTGCTTTCTTCCCATATCCTTTGAGTCTGTTAGCCCTAAGAGCTATATCTCAGTAGTCCGCAGAGAGGATTTTTATGTCACAAATTATTTTGGCAAGCTGAGTAGTATGTTAGCTTTTCCCTTTTGTTTGCTCTGTGGACTTCATTTTGAATCAAGCGATGAATGAAAGAAACCCTGGACAAAAAACATTGTAATATCCCCAGTCCAATTCCAAGTGGATGCGTTCACAGTTAATTTTGTATTTTTGTTCCAAGAGCACTTAAGGATGTGGTGGAAACTTTTAAAGTAGTTTCAACATTGATTTTCTGCAATATACAGTAGTTCAGGCATTGAATATCTTCCTTACCCACTAGTTCCTCATTCGGTGAGTTTGTGTCACAGTTGTTAACCCTTCGTGCAAAATTCATCAAGGTGAAATATTTAGGGAGGAGTTTTAATCCATCTGACAGCAACAGAAGACTAACAAGACAGTTTTACATCAGAGTAGCCATTGACTTAATGCTCAAAGTGCATTTGACCCCAATAGAGCATCTCTGAGCTGCGTGTGTGCCCTTGTACTTAATTAATCCATCAGGATAAAAATAACAAGGCAGTTGTTACAGCCTCTTTCTGTTTTTGAACTGTGAATGGACAGAAGGAGTGGTATGCACCCTGTCCCACCATGCTACCAATAAAGAGCTGACCTCCAGTCAAGGCTATTGTTGCTCAACTTTCGCTGCTCTTTTTCAGCGGTGAGGGGCAATTCTGTCTGTACATTATGCCCATCATTAGAAGCATGAGATTGAGGAGCAGTGAAGTTGAGTTTACAGGGATGGGTATGCTAAATAGGAATCCTTCCTACTTGTTCTAAAAATAAACACTTGTCGAGAGAGGTAAAGAGCCAGCTAGATGTAAATAAGCCTCATTTGCTGATCTATTCAGTCAACTTCAAAGGACAATCTTTTAGCATATCGCTTGAAATATGATCACGGTATTCTCACTGTTCCAATCAGTATTGAAGAAAGCTAATTTTGATCTTGGTAGTGGTCAATTAGAAACCTTGCTTTTCGATGGGGCTATATTTATTGTCTTCCCTTCTCCCTGATGGAGCCTCTTCTGATGAAGTTTGTGCAGGATCGCGCCCCACTGCTAGAGCTGGCAGGCCATGAATGTAGCTTATTTACCTGTGTCTGGACAGATACCACTATTGACTGATGTAAATATGAGGTTTCACACCCAAGAAATACCCAGTAAGAATGGAAAATAGGCCAACTGATAATCTCTCTTCCTCCATCTCCATCTCCATGCCACGAATGAGACCAATTACACTGCCCCTCCTCATCAAAAGAATTAGGCATTTAGACCGAGATTATTAACTGGTTAGCACAGGCCAAAAGTTACTCTTGACACTTTGCTGCCTGTCCCATAGGGTTACTATAAAATATATTGGACAGTCATTGCTCTTATATCATTTCCTCATGAAGATTAGTAAAACAAGTTATTGATAAAACCATGAAAAAAGGTAAAGATTTCTTGTTAACAATTGTTAACAATTATTTAAAACATAATACAAATACTATCATCTACACCAATTTACACCAATTACATAAAATGTTTAATACAGGATTTAATTATAGATGTTGATTTCCAATTAAGTTAGTTTACTAATTAATCTAGTTGGTATTCTAATATGTCTAAAAAAAGAAATATTACCTTTTCTGAGTCATCAAGGCTGTATTTGATTATTTTAGAAAACCTCAAGAATTTTATGAGTAGTTTAGGAAAACTCCAGTTTTTTTTTTTAAATCACCTGGGATTTTTTTTGTCAGTTTGTAAGGGCTTAACTCAAAAACTGTTCAGATTGTAATCAACCATTGTGAAATTTTCCAACTATTCGCCATCTGTTAGGAGTACATTGTGATGAGAGCCCTTTGTATCGTAACTGGGCAGGTCTCCTTGCAAACGTATAGAAGAAATGACAGTGATGTACTTTTGCAATACAACAAACAGGATTCAAGTATCTAGATCTCGTTGATATTGATGGTGTAGACTCAATGTAAGAAATCCTGAATTTAATAGTTTTAGAGCCTTTAAAGACTGATAAAGTGAAAGAATAAATATGGCACCTATCTGCCTCCATCCATTTATTATAACCATAATACCAATAATGATCCACACTGGGATACACTTTATAATCTGTAATTGGTTCAACATTTGTGCCACAGACACTTCTGAGGAATTTGACTGGATGGTATATTTATTCTTTGAGATTAAAAGGATGGAATTTGATGCAAAACTATACCTATAGACTGCAGAGATTTCAAAGCTTAGTCTACATAAAGCCAGGGACATCCAGTAAAGATATCCTATGTTTAATTGAATATAGTAATTGTTTTTAAATGTTTTTAACAAGTGTTTAAAAAGTTGGTTTACACATATTTGTATAATATTTGCAGAAACATTAATTTTTATTTGGACATTTATTTGGTTATTAATGCTTTTGTGTTTTGATATACAGTCTGCATAAACCAGAAAAAAAACATGTGTGCTGTCTTTCTAATGTAATTGTGGAATTAATTTTAATACAGGTGATATGCAGTATTATATTTGTCTCGTTGAGAAACCAACTTGAATTATTCTGGACCAGCTGTTGAATTACTGCATATTGATCAAAGGGAGAGATATCTTAGGTTATGATAATGCTATCTGAACAATATATAGACCATGTTTTACAGTATGTGTTTGGAATAAAAGATTGAGGTGGTTCTAGATATAAAGTGCACATTGGTGCTAATTTTTGCTGCAGCCTATCACAATTGACCCAGTTTTAAGTCTTAAATGCACACAATTTATTTCTTCCTCCAACTTAATGAGAAGCTTGCTCCATTGGAATCTAAGTGCAAATCTTCTAGAAATTTAATTGAATGGGGACTCCTTTAAAATAACAAATTGCACACCCTGACCCAATACCTGAACAGATACAAAATGCTGGAGTAACTCAGCAGGACAGGCGGCATCTCTGGAGAGAAGGAACGGGTGATGTTTTGGGCTGAGACCCTTCTTCAGACAATATCCGAACAGTGTAATTTAAGTCTTCTTTTGTGATAGTGACTGATTCGGATAAAAACTTTCCCATTGCTGGTGCCCACAATCACATCTCGGTGCTGCAGCTGAGGTGTTGTAGTACTCATCTCCTCCAAAAGATGTAGTTCATGAGCTTTATTAGTTTTATTTATCAATGCCTCACTTAGAATATCAATGCCTTGTATATTACAATAGCAAACATTTGAAGAAGTAATTGTAAGCACAGTTTTGCTGAGACATTAACCCTCTTGATGCTAATGCTTTTGTCCCACATTTAGCGAAATATATCATTGCTGAAAATGTAAAAACAAGTCCATCATTTCTATTTTCTAAATTCTTTTTTCAGGGGGAGGGGAGAATGACTGGTTAATTAATAAATAAATAAATAAATAAACAAATAAATTGATTTAAAATAATTTTGTAGTTTTCTCTCTGGTTTGTAAACTTAAGCAATGTGATGCATTCATTTTTTTACTTTTAAAGGCAGGAGCATACACTGCCGTGGCATCACTGCACGTGCTAACTGACCAGAAATGTTTTACAATGATCTTAAACGGGGAACTTGTTTCTGACTTCCCAACACAGGCATTATGCAGTTAACATTTAATGACATTGCCTGCAAAATGGCAACTAGAGGGTTAATTGAATCAACTTCAGGTATTACTGTTGTGATTTTTTTTTCCATAAAGTGTGTGATCATAACAAAATGGTGCTGTACCAAAGCCTTATCTGTAGAATATTTACCACTATATATCCTACATAGGCTCCTAGCCTCCCTCTTCTTCCCCCAACCATGTAATATTCAAATAGTTAAGGGAATGATTCAGCGGACTGCCGGATTACCTGGAAGAGATGCAAGATAAACAAGGAATGAACAAAAATAAAAATTGAGAATTTGCAAGTTATATAACTAAATGGCTCACTACAGAAATATGGACTTGATTAGGGGACACTATGTTAAGTGTAAAGATTGCCAAATAAATTACGTAACGAAAGGACAAATTTTTGAGAAAACACTGGTAAAAATAATGTTAATAATAAATGTCAAGGATTTAAAATGACAATGTATATTACCCTTCCTTGTTTATTATGAATTCATCTTTGAACTTAAATAATAATGTACAACAGAAGGAGGAAATGTCAAAGGTCTTTAGATTAAGAAAAGATAACTGCAATCTTTGCAACAGCCTGAAGCTCTCTGTCAATTGATACAATGATATTTCAGTGTGCTTTATTTAACTTTGTTGTCCTTTAATTCCTAAGTTGTTTAATTTGGGATGAAGGGTGTGAATCTGTGAAGAAGGTATCAGTAGATTGCTTTGCCCCGCCATGTCTCATTCTCCTGAGTTTATTCCCATTTTGCCCCATTTGTGAACCAGTGATAGTATGACAGTGGATGCTTTTGAACAATTGATGCTAAATAATTGATGGATAGCTGATTATTTTGTTCCACATTGTGCCTTTTTTTCCACAATTTCAACCACCTGGGACACAGTTCCATCTTTGAGACAATGTTAAGGTTCCATGTTAACCTGAGGCCTTCTCTTTGAGATATTTTTTTCTTTTATTTCTGAACACTATCAAGCTGTGGTCTTTCGGCAACATATTCTTGACACAGCATAACTGCTTACACAGATTCTCTGACCTACATACAATCTGTCTTTTGCACCTCCCCCAAGTAAAAGTCTGGGTTTCCTCAGGTGCTCCAGTTTCCTTCCACATTCCTGAGATCAATCAACCAATCAACCTTTATTGTCATCTTACAAAGCAACAGTTGTACAGTGCAAAATGAAAAGACATTTCAAAGGGAATACCGGAGCATCGCACATGAAACTTAAAACATTTTACACATAATAACACATAAAAAAACAATCCAGTCCCTGATGAAACAGTATAAATAGTTAAAAGCAGGTAAAACAGCAACATTAAAATACAGTAAAAACAGTCATTAAAATGTCCAGGGCAGCTGATTTGAGTGGCCAGTGCCAGTTATTAAAATGTCAGTGCAAAGCCGCAGAATCAGGTGGAGTGACTGTTTAGCAGCCTCACAGCCTGTGGCAGGAAGCTGTTTAGCAGTCTGGTAGTCTGGGCTTTGATGCTATGGTATCTCTTGCCTGATGGCAGGAGA
This sequence comes from Leucoraja erinaceus, assembly GCF_028641065.1. Taxonomy (NCBI): domain Eukaryota; kingdom Metazoa; phylum Chordata; class Chondrichthyes; order Rajiformes; family Rajidae; genus Leucoraja; species Leucoraja erinaceus. The sequence continues at coordinate 12,436,674 of NC_073408.1, forward strand.
TCCAGGTGTGTGTGGAGGGGGTGCAGTTTGTCCTTAGCTATTTTCATAGCCTTTTTCAGACAGCAGCTCTGGAACAGTTCTTGTACCGAGGGTAGGAAGACGCCACTGATCCTCTCTGCTCCCCTCACTACCCTCTGCAGAGCCTTCCTGTCTGAGCAGTTACAGTTGGCTAGTACAGTTATAGATGTGCTAGTAGTTACCGTATCTAGGAGGGCGATGGCAGTAAAATCAAAGGAAGTTTAGAGACATGATAAAAAAAATAGTTTACAAGAAAGTAAGTGGGTGAATGGGACTGAAGGGAATGCTTTAAAAACTGTTTGACGGGCCAAATGCTCTCTGACAGCATGAGAAAAAATTAATTACAAACTAGATTCTTAAGATTGAATTTTTTCATCTCAAATGTTATGACTTATTATACAATTTTTAAAAATGTGATTTTGACTTAATCAAATGCAAACAAAATCAACGATCTATATGAAGAATCTGAAAAAAGGTGTATTATTTTTAAATAAATGTATAATATTCAGAACTTTGCTTCATCCAGTTACTAAGATAAACATTGACAATATCATCGTTACAGTATTTACATCTTGATATTTCAGTATCGATCTATTTAATTTAAAAGTTTGTTAACACCTCTGGTAATGTTTCAAATAGGCAGTTAGAACAATAGTTTTGATCATTTTTATATAATTTTATTTTTCAATCACATGCACGTATATATATTTTTAAATTGTATGCTTACTTAACCAGCTAAATGTAAATATGCACTAAATACAAGTATCAACAATATGATTCTGTAAGAGAAAATAACTAAATGCAGCATATGGAGCATATTTAGCAAAGTTCAGAAATGTATACGTTCATAAGACATAGGAGCAGAATTGGACCATCGGCCCATCAGGTCTACTTCACTTTTCAATCATGGCTGATCTTTCTTTCCCTTTCAACCCCATTCTCCTGGCTACTCCCCATAAAACTCACACCCATACTAATCAGGAACCCATCAATCTCCACCTTAAAAATATCCATTGCGTCTTGCTCAGACTTTAATACTTTCAGTCTTAATACTTACATTGCCTACATCTTTCATCAGCATTTTTTTCATGGAGGCTGAGACTTGCTGATGTACGTCACTGCAAACATGTCCACATGCCAGCTCATCTTAAACCCAAGCCACTGACCTCTGGCGTATAAAGTTATATTCTTATTTAGGCTAATAAATTGCAGACTTTAGAGAGTAACAGTTGCACACTAATCTATTCATGAGTATGTAACATAAACACCCTCAGCAGAGAGGAATTAAATGTTGATGAAAACAGACTAAAGTCACAGACTTTTCAAATAAGGACACGTTCAGTATACCCAGGATATAAATGCAGTGTTGTCGAGGGAGAGTAACATGCAATGCCATAGTATGAGCATATGCTATATATTAATATTCATCAACAAGATCTAAGCAGCACTGATAAGACCAGTTTTTTTTTTCCAATCTCTCATTCCCTGCACGGCAGTTGTGAGTCACTTCTTGAGGTGCTTTTGGACAACAGTTCCACGACTTTGACCTGATGGCAATGAACAAGGAGCAGTGTATGTTCACATCATGATGATTTGCACCTTGGGGCAGAATTTCCAGTTGCTAGCATTTCCTTTGCACATCCTGCCATTGTCCTTCTAGGTGACAGAGGCGACAGATTTGGGAGGTGAGATATTCAGGGGAATGATTTTTCAAGGCCCTTCAGCCCAAAATGGAACACTACTCTGCCAGAGCAGAATAAAGAGGGTACGTGACCCTGTTGCTCTGCTTTGATAGTGAGGAGCAATCAAATGTTGGGGCTGCCTATTATTAATGTGAACATTCTCACCACCACTGGAATCAAAGTGCCCAAGTACAGACATTACAAAGATTACATTGAAAATAGATGCAGGAGGAGGCCATTTGTCCCTTGAAGCCAGCATCGCCATTCATTATGATCATGGCTGATCATCCACATCAGTAACCCGCACCTGCCTTCTCCCCATATCCTTTGGTTCCACTAGCCCCTAGAGCTCTATTTAAGTCTCATTTTAATTCATACAGTGAATTGGCCTCTACTGCCTTTTGTGGCAGAGAATTCCACAAATTCACATTTTTCTCATCTCAGTTTAAATGGCCTCCACATTATTCTTAGACTGTGGCCCCTGGTTCTGGACTCCCCCAACACTGGGAACATTTTTCCTGCATCCAGCTTGTCCAGTCCTTTTATAATTTTATACGTTTCTATAAGACTTCCTCTCATCCTTAAGCCCAGTCTTTCCAATCTTTCCTCTTATGACAGTCCCACCATCCTGGGGATTAATCTTGTGAACCTACGCTGCACTGCCTCAATAGCAAGGATGTCCTTCCTCAAATTAGGAGACCGAAACTGCACATAATACTCCAGATGTGGTCTCACAAGGGCCCTGTTCAACTGCAGAAGGGCCTCTTTACTCCTATACTCAAATCCTCTTGTTATGAAGGCCAACATGCCATTAGCTTTCTTCACAGCCTGCTATACCTGCATGATTACTTTCAGTCTTACACCTGAATGTGTTTATAATTCCCTTATTTTAATTTATGAGTTCTGAGTGTATTACTCTGTTAAAAATTGTATCTACTGACAGGGAAGTCAGGCTTACAATATCAGGTGATACCGGCAGTAGAGCTCATGGTAGTTTTCAAACACCTTATTTACTATACTCTGTATGGATGGGAGGAGTCCTGGTACCCAACCATTTCTGAATATTGCAAACCTGTGTAATCAATCAGAGTAAAAACATTGCATGCTCATGAAGAAACCTACATGCTCAATGAAGAGCCTGTGACAATTTGTTCATTGTCAAGACAATAGAGGGCATTTAACTGCAAGGTAGTGTGGGAACGACTGTGTGGACATTTTCAGCTGCTTAGTACCCATGTAACACTGTCCTGCTTCAAAAATGTTTTGTATTTTGATATAATAAATCTTTGCAAAAAAAACCTTAACCTGGAAGTTTTTTTTATTCTGGTAAATTATGTCTTACGCAAGAAAAATAGGTTACACCAAGAGACTGCATACTGACCACTGAAATGAGCTGACACAAAGGGGTAGGGGTAGGGGTAGGGGTACAGTTTTTCAAGAGTCAAGAGTGTTTTATTGTCATATGTCCCAGATAGAACAATGAAATTCTTACTTCCAACAACACAACAGAATATGTAATATTACTTGATCCCACTGCTATAGAAACATAAAAACATAGAAAATAGGTGCAGGAGTAGGCCATTCGGCCCTTCGAGCCTGCACCGCCATTCAATATGATCATGGCTGATCATCCAACTCAATATCCTGTACCTGCCTTCTCTCCATACCCCCTGATCCCTTTAACCACAAGGGTCACATCTAACTCCCTCTTAAATATAGCCAATGAACTGGCCTCAACTACCTTCTGTGGCAAAGAATTCCACAGATTCACCACTCTCTGTGTGAAAAATGTTTTTCTCATCTCGATCCTAAAAGACTTCCCCCTTATCCTTAAACTGTGACCCCTTGTTCTACCATTGCTATGTTGAATCACAAGAGAAACCAAAATGTTTTGTAAAGCTGAAGTCAATTCTACAAATTCATACATTCACTCAATATTTTAGCCAGATTTCATTTATTTTCCTTAAAGAGACCTGGGCTAGCCTAGGTTATTGGGAACTAAATTCCTACAATGTACAGGTTTAATTCAAGTGAAGAAAGATTTGGATTCATATGTTTTTTTTCTTGCTCCATCGTATTCCAAAGCACCTTATTGCCACACACTATAATGTTTGTGTATTAGACACAAATTGCTGGAGTATCTTAGCGGGACAGGCAGCATCTCTGGATAAAAGGAATAGGTGCTGCCTGTCCCACTGAGTTACTCCAGCATTTTGTATCCGTCTTTGGTGTAAACCAACATCTGCAGGTCCTTCCAGCAGGATTATTTCTGAAACGTAAACCAAAGACCAAGTCCCAAAAAGTAATAGAGTTCTGCAGCATGAAACCAGGACCTTCAGCCACTCGATCAATGCCTGATCCTCCTTATCTCCTAGTCATCTTGTGCTGGTGACAAATTCTTTGCTTTGCTCAATATTTCCTGGTTGTACCACATGTTCCACCACTTACAACCATACCTTATTTTAAAGTGAAGGTTAAGATCAGGATTCTGGCACCAGTGTATTTTGAATTTAGGAAAAGATGGTAACAAATCATTGAAAATGAAAATCAAGAACTATGGATGCTGGGAAAGCAGAAATTTAAAAAAAAACAGAAAATTCTGGCAACACTCAGCAGTCAAGCAGCATCTGTGAAAGGTTTTGATGAAGTGTTTCCATCAGAACCATTAATTTTGTTTTTCGCTCTACAGATTAATGTTTCATTTGGAAACACTGTATCAGTTTTTCACAGATGCTCCCACATATCCCTTGTTGTAATCATCAGATTTATGCTGTTGTGAGTAGTGCCTAGAAATTTAATCTATGCATATATTTCCGCGTGCAATTTACACATGACTTTCTTACGCATGTTAGATCATGCATGTGATCATTCCCAGTTTAATAAGCAACATCAGGAAATAGCACTGTACTTGTCTAATGTTTGCCCAGCATCTAATTAGGTTTAGGTTTATTATCATCATGTGTACTGAAGTACAGTGATAACCTTTGTTTTGCTTGCAATCTAAACAGATCAGATATACCATACACAGATACAAACTCTAATACAAATTCAAACTCAAAGTATTATACAAAGTACAATAGATAGAGCAAAGTGGAGGATACAGAGTGCAGAATATAATAAGTTTAAGAAGGAACTGCAGATGCTGGAAAATCGAAGGTAGACAAAAATGCTGGAGAAACTCAGCGGGTGCTGCCTCACCCGCTGAGTTTCTCCAGCATTTCTGTTTACCGCAGAATATAATAATGTATTTTTTGTATTTACTGACTGAAATTAGTGTTAAATCAGTGAATACAACAAACTGTGTTTATACCTCACAGTAGAACAAGGGGCAAATCGAAACTGACTAGAAGATGTGACTTATAGGCTGTGGGCTGAGGAGCTTTATTCCAGTGTTTCGTGACCCAAGTCACAGAACTACATGAAATGTTCCCATATTGTGTAAAATAACTATATAAATCACTCCTGAAACTCGTCAAGAACAAGACTTGCACATTTTTATTAAATTAGAGAAAAACCAGAACAATTTCGGGTATTTTTAGTCCAATCAAAGCACGTTTAACATTGTGCTGTCTGCCAGTTGGCCAATCACGCGCTTTGTTTCAGGCTAACACACAACATAGCTGAGAGGGCTTCACTGATGCCTGTTTTACTGGAGATTCCGATGAAGATTCTTTGTCGTGGAAACTTGCAGCAGGGTAATTGAATTTAGTGAGAAAAGCATTAAGAAGTCTAAAAAATGTGCAGCTAAGTGGATAGAAGTGGAAGAAGATCTTGAAAGCAAAGTCCCTGCTGAGCACAAAGTTGTGAAACTTTGTGAATCAACTCAAACTGAAAGGTAAGATCGAAAGTCTGAATCTATAAAAATTAATCTATATGGACTTTAATTAATTTAATTGCACCCTTTATAATGTGAAAAAATGAGATTTGGAGGCTGTACATTCAATCATCCACTCATTCACTCACTCACTTTTTCATACCTTCACTCATGCAGTCACTCATTCATTCCTTCATTCACTCACTCACTCACTCATCACTCACTCATACAGTCACTCATTCATTTGTTCCTTCACTCATTCATTCACTCATTCATTTATTCACGCATTCATTCATTCACGCATTCATTCATTCACTCATTCGTTCATTCATTCATCCATCCATTCATTCATTCATTCACTTAATTCATTCATTCATGAAGTTGAGGGTCTAAACTATATGTATCAATAACCAGGTAAATTAATCATTTTCACTAATGCCAGCTTGTTGTAGAGTAATAAGTCTTAATCATCTAATCTCAGAGCTGCCTGCGATAACTTACCGGAAAAAGGTGCTCCGAACGCGGAGCCGCGGATCTTCTCCACGGACACAATGTTCCAAGTCCAACAATGGGGGGGTGTTATTGGGGGGGGGGGTTTTTAAATAATATATTATATTATTATACCTATATTACTATCTGGAATAGGGGGGGGGGGGGGGGGGGGGTTTGTGCATATGGGTTCCGTCCGTAGCGGCCATTTTCCAGGAAAACGGAGGAATATATCTATCTCAAATATATATAGGTATAATAATATATTGATATGCCTGACCCGCTGAGTTACTCCAGAACTTTGTGTCTAATGTCCACAAATGAATCTTCTTTACTCTGCATGCTCTCCAATGCAGTCATATATTTCTTATAGTGCAGTGACCAGAACTGCACACAATGTTCCAAGTGTTATTTATTTATATCATGTTTTTTAAATAATATATTATATTATACCTATATTACTATCTGGAATAGATATAGGTATAATAATATATAGTTTAAATGGACTGCAACACGGAAATAGGCTGCCCATCATGTAATATGGGCATTGGCAACTAGATGGCGCTTACTTTCCCGATCTCATTTTCTAATTAGTTTAATTAGTTAATGTGCTACTTTTGGCAATGACGAGTTATGACATCCTTCTCAATTATATTTCATCTAAATCTGTGGAAAATTTCATGTAGTTTGGTGACTTGGGTCACAAAAACTGATTTCTAGACACATTTTTGATGCTCGGCCCACAGCCTATTAATGGAATCCATTGTTCCTCAAGCCATTGTGTTTCACAAAGGCCAGTCTTTATTTTCATTGTTCAAGAGTATTTTAAACAACATTGCTGGTGTGCCATTATTTATTGCTGTCCTTCTACATAATGCACACTACAAATGCGTGCACCTATCTCAGTCAACATGATGAGCCAGTCCTCCCTGTGATAAGGGACATGTGGAGCTTCTGTAGATGATTGTGCTGGGGACAAGACACACTGAAGACATATTTCACCTATTTTCCGTGTTTTCTTTCATCTTCATGACAGCCTTTCCTATAGATGGCTCCATGATGGCAGAGCAGGGCGGCATGGTGGTGCAGTGGTAGAGTTCCTGCCTTACAGTGCTCTCAGTGCCAGAGACCCAGGTTCGAACCCGACTGCAGGTGCTGCCTGTACGGAGTTTGTAAGTTCTCCCCATGCCCGAGCCAGCTGCTTGCCTCTTTTCCGCGCCCGGATGGTGTTAGAGAGGGACTACGCGCTGTCCACGGGCACCCTGGAGAATTTCCGGTAATGCTGGGCACCGCGAGGGGTTGAATGCATCCTTGACAAGGAGTGTTACATAGTTGTATAGTTTATTTAGTATATTTGTCTTGTATTATGGTGGTGGGTTCTGTTTTGTTTTATTGCATTGTAAATATTATTTTTAATAATTTCATACATTTTTTTAATTAAAAAAAAAGAAATGAAATGAAATGAAATGAAATGAAATGATTCAATTTATTGTCATTGTCAGTGTACAGTACAGAGACAACGAAATGCATTTTTAGCATCTCCCTTGAAAGGGAGACACAGGGCGTCGCGGTGTGCCCGCGCCTGCCGCCGTAATTACATTCCATTACAGGCAAAGGTGGGTGAAGTGTCTTGCCCAAGGACACAACGACAGTATGCACTCCAAGCGGGATTTGAACCGGCTACCTTCCGGTCGCCAGCCGAACTCTTAGCCCATTGTGCTATCTGTCGCCTTGTACTGGTTTGAACGTTAATTGGCTTTCTATAAATATAAATTGTTCCTAGTGTCTGTAGGATAGTTTTAATGTGCGGGGATCGCTGGTCGGTGCGGACTCGTTGGGCTGAAGGGCCTGTTTCCACGCTGTATCTCTAAACTCATGGTCTACTCCTGCACCTATTTTCTATGTTTCTATGCTTCTATCATTTCAAACCCTGACCGGAGAGCTCAGCTGCACAATGAATTTATGCTTCTTCTTACATCCAGTAGTGTGGTTTTTGCACACGTTGCCTATTTAACAGATTATATGAAAATAAATATATAATATCTATGAAAAGCACTGATCACTTTCTTACTAATCCATTTACTGGCACATGCTGACTTACTTTCATTGCCAATGAAGAATACAATGATCATTTAATTTGGTGGTTCTTCCAAATTTTTCCCAGATTTTGCTGACAACAAATGCTTGTGTGTATAAAGTCTGTAAGGCAATTAAATATCTTGGGAGGTACACAAAAATGCTGGAGAAACTCAGCGGGTGCAGCAGCATCTACGGAGCGAAGGAAATAGGTAACGTTTCGGGCCGAAACCCTTCTTCAGACTGATAGGGGGTGGTGGGGAGGACAGATATAAATTTTAGTCAATCTGTTAATCGGTTAGAAATTCCCAAAACCCTTCCATGAAGTGCAGTAAAATGTTGTATTTTGTGGTCTATTTTATGAGCTGACATGATTGGAGGTTGGAATATCATTGCTGACAATTATGGAAAGGATTCTAAGATATAATTAGGCTGCAACATGTCAGGTTAGAACAGATGACATTATCGAACCACGTTACAGAAGCAGAAGTCAAATTTCAAAGGCATGTTTATCACAGACAATGGATGATAATTATCCAACATATGCCATTTTCTGCTCCTTATTCCAGGGTTAAATTACTGAAACATCTGTGAGTCAACTTTACTTTCTCCTTAATTAACTAACAAGACATGTAAATGCCCTTCTCCAACAGCTCGAGCTAGCTCTTCCAAATTCAGAGGAAGTTGCACAATTTTGGGCCAGGCATTTCAGTCAGCAGAAAAAATATCAACTTGTATTTTGAAAATCATCTGATGTCAATTCTCCAGTAAGTTAGGTTACAAACCTAACTGACAAGGGCACATGATGCCGAAAAATAATATCCGCATAAGTTTATGTTAAAATATTTTGCAGTTGACAAGGTCACACTCAGCTTTACTAGGTTACAAAGCCACCATAGAATAGAATAGAATAGAATCTTTATTTGCCACGCAACCAGGGTTGGTGGTATTTGGGTTCAGTACATGATGGTACACTGCTTTAGTCACATTAACACATATAACAACAGATCATAGTAATAAAGTGCATCCATACCACATCACAAATCACAAATCTCACCAACAGAACATAGTGCAAAAGAACAGACAAAGACCATAGACAAGACACTATATACATCAAGAGTCCTTAGTGTTGTCTGTTATTAGAGGGAATTGAGTGTTCTTATTGCTGAGGGGAAGAAGCTGTTTGTAAAACGGGTGGATTTTGTTGCAAGTGACCTGAGGCGCCTCCCTGAAGGGAGAGACTGGAAAAGGTGGTTTGCTGGATGGGAGGGGTCCGAGATGATCTTTTTTGCCCGTTTTGAGGTACGTTTGAGGTAAATGAGGGGAGGGGGGAGTTGATGGTCCTGGAGGCCTTGGAGACAATGCGCTGTAATCTGTGTAGTGAGTGACTGTCAGTGTTTCCGTACCAGACTGTGATTGAGGAGGTGACGATGCTTTCAATGATGGATTGATAGAAACGGACCAGGAGGTGTTTGTGGACTCTGAACTTTTTGAGCTGTCTGAGGAAATATAGGCGTTGTTGTCCTTTCTTAATGATGTGGTCTGCGTTGATATGTCATTTTAGATTATTGCAGATATAGGTGCCCAGAAACTTGAATGAGTTCATGGAGGTTATGGGATGGGAGTTGACATGGACCGGGGGTTTGGGGTTTTGTTTGCGTCTGAAGTCTATGGTGTTTTCCAAGGTTTATGATGTATTAAGCTGGAGGTTGTTGTCTGCGCACCATTTGACTGCTGTCGACTGTTTGATGGTATTGTGCTTCGCTGTTGTCTGAGATGAGGCCAATTATTGTTTTGTCATCTGCATATTTGAAAATTTTGACTGAGCTGCATTGGGATACGAGGTTGTTGGTGTAAAGTGAGAAGAGCTGAGGTGACAGAACGCACCCTTGGGGGGCTCCTGTGTTGAGAGTCAGAGGGCTGGAGAGTTTTTCACCCACCTTGACTCTTTGCTGTCTGTTTGTCAAAAAGCGCAGGATCCAATGGCACATGGCTGGGTGAATGCTCATGTCCAACAGTTTATTATAGAATTTAATTGGGTGTATGGTGTTAAAGGCAAATAGATAACTATTTCTGGTTTTTACTGTCACTTTGTGTTTGAACCAGCTTCTTTATGTCTACTTTTCTCTAAATATATCTTTTCGATAACAATAAATAATTTCCTTTAAGGACCTGTGAGGCATGTTTATTCCTCAAGGAAATTGCAACTATTTGCATTGATTTATTGTTTTTGGTTGGTCTTGATTAATATGCAAAATCAATTAAAATGTTTAAAAAATATTGAAGATTTTAAAGTGCATGAAAAATATGATTTAACCCTGTTTTAAATAATTGAACGAAAAACAATAAAACAACCAGGATTTTTATTCCCCAGAATAAAAGGACATACTTTTACAATGGAGATGAGGATACATTTCTTTAGCTAGTAGGTGGTGAATCTGTGGAACCATTGTCACCACGAGTGGAGAGTTAATAGGCTACTGAAAAGAAAAAAAACAACTTGTTCTAGAATCAACCTCCTCTTATCATCATCAACTGCCCATGTCTCCCAAGCTTGAGATGTTCTTCAAATCATTTAGTTATCCTCCAGAATAACAACTCTACAATCTCCCTTTTCAACATTTTTAATATTTGGTTCTCTTGCTGAATAATGAAAAATAATACCTAAATCTTCACTAAATCTCCAAGGAATAAAGACATTCTTTCTCAGACCAAATCAAAAAGCAGCGATTAGCGCATGTACTTACATAAAATCCAGGAATGTTTCATTACTTTGTTGACGTTAATTGTAGGAACACATTGAAATTCAGGCCTAAGCGCTGAGACTTTAAATGGAGATGAAACTGTGTGAGGATATCTGTGGGGTGATATAACATCTGCTCAGAAAGTCCCACTTTTGTCTTGCCAAACCTAAGATGCATTCAAGTAATGCATACCCCCCACACACCAACAACCTGGGAGAGCTGTTCTCTTATTCTGTTCAGCTGATCATTATTTCCATACAATTTGTTATAAAAATCAAGGCCAGTAATAATTAACGCCTAATATCTTCTCACCTGGGTTTAATAAGCAAATTACACATTTAAAGCCGAATTGGACCATTATATTTTAGAACAAGAGAATGTCAGTCAACAGATAATAACGAGACAGCCTCGATCCTGATTACATTTCCAAGAATTTGGGGAAGGACAGATCAAGGTTGATTCAGATTCACAGCATTGAAGATTTTCTCTCCTTTACACATCAGGTACACAACCGCATATTATGGGAGGGATAATATTCTCCTGTCACCAGAACTCATTCCAAGCTGAATTATATGGCTGACAGACACAATTCACTTCACTGTCCATAAACAGCCAGTTACAATTTCCCAAGTACATAATATTCACGGCTGGCTTGAAAAGGCCAATGGTTTGTAGTGCTGCTTTGTTGGCTGACAAACCGTAAAACGAGGACTACAGGTTCTTGAGATTTACATAAGATAATAGGGCCGTAGGATTGAAACTTCACAGTGCTCTAGAAGCTCCATGTTTTGTATTAACTACTGCCAGAGACATAAAGCTCAGACAACCACGGTTTACAGGAATGCTGTTCCAGTTGCAGATCATCGAGCAATCTAATAAATAGTTTGGAAATTGCAAAGGATCCATTATTTCTGTATTTGCTTTCTGTCAGAATCAATTGCTTATCAGAAAACAATAAGACACCAACAATTGTTGAGCAGCGTTAGCATTGCAGAGGGAAGATGAAAATGACAGCACCATATAACTCTGCCTGCCTATTTTAGTTTTGTTTAGAGATACAGCATGGAAACAGGCACTTTGACCCACCCCGGCTGCACCAACCATCGATCATGCGTTCACACTAGTTTTATGTCATCCCACTTTCTCATCCACTCGCTCCACACTAGGGCAATCTATAGAGGCAATTCAAACTACAAACACACATGGTTTGGGATGTGGGAAGAAACTGGAGCACCCAGGGGAAACCCACACAACCACAGGGAGAACGTGCAAACTCTGCATCGACAGCACCAAGGTCAGGATCAAACCCGGGTCTCTGGTGCTGTGAGGTTGCGGCTCCACCGTCTGCCCCACTATTATTGAGATTCTCATTCACAACGCACGCAGGCAATTATCTATAAGTTCTACAGCACCTAATGGGTGTAAGATGAGAGAACAGGGCACCAACCACCATTTTGAGCATTAGCTCCACTCTAAAGGTGGAGTGGTTGGTGTGATATTCAAATTGATGGGATGCCAAGAAGCAGCATTAAATCAGAACTGGTGTAAGTGCCATGTAGATGTTGATACAATTTAACTCAATAGAACAGACTATTTAACATGTGTAAGAAAGACCTGCTGATGCTGGTTTAAATCGAAGTAGACACAAAATGCTGGAGTAACTCAGCAGGACAGGCAGCGTCTCTGGAGAGAAGGAATGGGGTAAGGTTTCGGGTTGAGACCCTTCTTCAGACTGAAGATGCTGCCTGTCCCGCTGAGTTACTCCAGATTTTGTGTCCACAGACTATTTAACATTGTGTAATATAATAGTTGGCTGATGCAATACCTCCTGTTTGGGCTAAGCCTGAATCGCTACTTTTTATGTCCTCTCAAAAGGTTACAGTCTACCGGAAAGCTTCCACTATATAAAACATTGCTCAGGAAATGTTATATAAATTAAAATGTGCTCTGGCCCTGTCGGAGGCTAAGAGACTTTGAAAGAACATTTCTGCAACAGAGCTTCTGCAAGCATTTTAAATGTCATTTTACGCTAATCAGAATTGCTAAGCAGTGCCCATTTGTCTCATCAGGAGCTAAAAAACAAGCCAGAGGTACCAGCGGTGACATGTTGAGTCTATAATTATCCAGTCTTGTCCTCGCTGCAGAGATGCCTGATTTGAATATCCTGCCTTCACTGACATTTTAATGGGATAATATCACTACAGGCTTGACTTCTCTAAGTGAGTTTACAATCCATCAGAATTCTTCAAGTGGCTAACTTCTGTGCAAAGTTCATCATTGGGAGAATTAATTTAGCCTCGAGAAAACTGAACGTTTGACCTTCAAAGGAATGCATCACCATGTAGTTCTGCGGTTGCAGTAGAAGGTGTAGATATTTTAACGGAGTACTGATAAAAGGCATGATTTTTTTTTAACCCTGGCTCCTTCCTCCAGGAATTACACATTTCATTTGAAGCCAAATCAGATTAATTTAAGAAAGTAGCAAATCAGGCAATGAGGTAAGAATATAAATGAATCCCTGCGACCATTAAAAAAAATAATTTATTAATTTATGGATTGTAGACATTACTAGCAATTCAGCATTTATTGCCATTCTAATTTGCCATTCATAACAGTCAACCAGATCAGTGGGTCACATAAAGGCAAGAATCAGGTAAGAACAGCCGTTTGCCTTCCCTAAAGGGCATTAGTGAAACAGATTTTATTTTTTTTATTGCTGAAACTAGCTTCTTTTAATTTAATGTTTCTATTGAATTATTCTTAATTCAAGTTCCACATCCCTGCCGTAGAAAGCATTTGAATTTATGTCTCTGAATCGACACTTCAGAACCTTGGCTCCTCGCACACTACATGCACAATAGAATTGGAATATATGCGATCCTCCCCAGATGACATTGCAAATCATGATTGTCACTGTACACCTCACAATATTCAGTAGAAGTTCAATTTCCTTTGTCTATCAATTTATTCACTCACATGTAAAAGGGGTTACAGGTTTCCTAAACTTCACCACTCATACAGCGATTAATACACCCTTAATATGTAATGAATCAACCAATTCTAAGGTTATATATCGTAGAGGAGCATTTTCTTGTGCAATCTCTAAATACTTAACTATTACTTTTTTTCCAAACCAAAAAGGAGACCTTGTCCAATCAGTGTCCAATCAAATGTTTCCGACCTGAAATGTTGCCTATCCATGTTCTGCAGAGATGCTGCCTGACCCATTGAGTTACTCCAGCACTTTGTGTCCATCTTTGGTATCGACCAGCATCTACAGTTCCTTGTTAATACAGTGTGTAAACAAAATATTCCTTTGATTCAGCCAATCAATCAGTGGCACACATGTTCAAAGGTCATTTATACCCAGTACCGAACAACTGCAGCACAGTGCTGCAGCCGTAGAGTTGCTGCCTTACAGCGCCACAGAACCCGGTTCAGTCCTGTCTAATAGTGCTATCTGTGTGGAGTTTGCACATTCTCCCTGTGACCGCGTGGGTTTTCTCTGGGTGCTCAACATTGACGCTTAATGGATCCAAATCTCAGTCTGTGCAATCTCACCTCTTTAATCCATGTGATAGATTCCTGTCCCTCTGCAGAGGCCTGAACACATTCTCTGGAATAGCCTCTCAGTGTAGTGTTGCAGGTACTGGCAGTGGCAATGTTTCGGTGTGGTGTTTGACCAAATACCTTTTGTATGCTGTTTCATAATTGCTTTTTATTTAAATTCTGTTTGAAATAAAGAATTATTATTATTATTATTATTATTATTATTATTATTATTATTATTATTATTATTATTATTATTATATACCCATCTGCCTTCTGAAGCAGAAGAGGGGAGTTTCTCATGTACTGTAAACTCAGACTGAGTTAATAATGTTTGTAAAATATGAGGCATTTTGAAAATGTGGAATTTTGCTTCAGGCATTGGTTTATTTTTGTCACATGAAAAGCTTTGCTATCCAGTTAAACTATATAATTTGTGACTACAATCATACACAACTGCAACACCTAGTGCAAGGAGAAGAAACAACCAGAGTGCAAAGTATATTGCTGCAGCGTTACAGTGTTACAGCTGCAGAGAAAGTGCAAACAAAAAAAGAAAAAGTGCAAGGGCCACAATGAGGTAGGTTGGGAGATCAGCACTACACACTTAGCTTATGAAAGGTCCATTCAGTGGTCTGATAAGACCGGACAAGAATTAGTTTCTGAATTCGGGTGGAACGTGCTTTCAAGCTTTTATATCTTCTGCCTGATGCCTGATGGGAGTGGGGAGAAAGGGAATGACCACGATGTAAGTGAACCTTGTTGTAGAGATGGTAATTTAGAAAGCTTCTGCTCTGAAAGACATTCTCAGTTCTTCAAGGATCTTTACAGGTTGAATGGAAATGATGGAAATGAAGAGATCCAAGGTGAAGGTAGACACAAAATGCTGGAGTAATTCAGCAGGACAGGCAGCATCTCTGGAGAGAAGGAATGGGTGACGTTTTGGGTCAAGACCCTTCTTCAGTTGCAAGATTACATGCTACAGTGCCAGTCAGCATCTGACTCCATTTATAACACTGAGATTTGGATACATCAAATCATTTTGAGGTCATTTTCCATCTCTACACTAATCCATAAATCATGATCCATTACTTAGCAAAGGAGGTCAATATAACACCTGCCCCATGCTGTCCCTGCACTTGAGAGTGTTGTTAACTCACCTCTAATGTCCTTCCAATATGTGGAACCACCTCATATCTGCCATTCTGTGGATCCAATCACTGAAAAGATGGGTATCCATGTATTTTAAATGCGCAAGGAATGCAGGGTCTTGACCTAAAATGCCGATTATTCCCTTACCTCCACAGATACTGGTTGACCTGTTGAGTTCCGCCACCAGTTTGCTTCCTTGCTCCAGATTCCAGCATCTGCAACCTCTTTTAATTTTTTTTTAGATACATTACAGACCTACGGACCTTTGGCCCACCGAGTCCTCGCCAACCAATGACCCCATCACATTAACACTGTCCTACTCACAAGGGACAATTTACAATTTTACCAAGCCAATTAGCTTACAAACCAGTACGTCTTTGGAGTGTGGGAAGAAACTGGAGCACCCGGAGAAAACCCACGCAGGTCACAGGGTGAATGTACAAACTCCATACAGACAGCACCTAAAGTCAGGATCGAACCCGGGTCTCTGGTGCTGTAAGGCAGCAACTCTACCGCTGCGCCACCATGCCACACATTTGTGGTCTCTTGTATCTCCAGAGATTATTGGTGAGCATCTTGACCAGTGCAGCCAAAACAGGCAACACTTGTTCCTACTCAACTTGGCACTCTTGACTCAAACATAATTCCTGCTTGTTAATTATCTTCCATGTTAATTATTGTTGGTTTGGAAATTTTCTCCTAGCATTTAATGAGGTAGATTTCTATCCCTTGTCTTTAGGTTTACTCCTGCTTTATATTCATGAACGCAATAGAAGGTTCTGCAACAACGAGAAGACAATATGCAAAGTAGAATCATTAACAAATGTTTCTCATCAGATTTAATTTCAAATGTGCTTCATGCTTCCTGTGGCAATAAAGTCAGAAAGTAATTTCTGGATAATTACTGAAATCCATTAACAAAGTATCTCAGTGTAAATGTGGAATTAAAGGTCAACAAACTGATTCCGCTTCTGAAAACAATTATGCAACAATACTAGTTGCTGTGCATTTGTGAATATAAATTACCCCACAACCACCAGGGACCAGCTCCCCTCAAACACATCAGTTATCACAGCACACAATAACCAGACAACTCGGTTCCTATTTAAGCCAGTAAAAAATAATAACTTTGTTTTTATGTCCAGTTTTAGTAGAAACTCCAATTTAAATGAGTGAAATCATTAAATAGTTTCAGCGGAGAAGTAGGCCATTTGACCCATCAAGCCATATATTCCTCTGCAAATATTTTATTGAGAAAAATATTTGCACTTATCCACAGTAGAACTCTGATAATCCCTCACCTTTGGGAGTCTGAAGCCCTTTGTGGAGGCAAGGGCAGTATGGTGGTGCAGCAGTAGAGTTGCTGCCTTACAGTGCCAGACACACGGGTTCGATCCTGGATGTTGTCTGCACGGAGTTTGTACATTTTCCCCATGACCTGTGTGGGTTTCCTCCAGGTGCTCCGGTTTCCTCCCACACTCCAAAGACATACAGGTCTGTACGTTAATTGGCTTTGGTAAAATTGTAAATTGTCCCTAGTGTGTGATGGATAGTTTAAGTGTACGGGGATCACTGGTCAGTGCAGACACGGTGGGACAAATGGCCTGTTTCTGTGTTGTATCTCTAAACTCAATTAAACTAAACTAAAAGAGGTTGGTCAATGTTTTGAATCAAGACCAGGCATACCTGGAAGTCTTGGCACATTTCCCTGAGAAAGACTTGACCAACTATTTTCTCAGTTACTGGCTCCACAGAATGGCAGATGTGAGGTTGTTCCACATGTTGGATGGATATATAAGTTGTACTAAATAACAACATCAAGTGCAGGGACTGTATTAGGCAGTTGGCAGATTTTCTGCACAGTAGGATTGTTTTTCTATTAATACCCCAACTCACTTTTAATTCTTTTGTTTTTATTTAATATTAGTATAATATATGTTTTAAAGAGCCAGTTATGTTAAATCATCTTTCAAGAAAGGAAATAGATCACATTAATTAAAAGCAAGCCTCTTAATATGCAGTAAACAAAGCAATGTTTTCGCACACTAAAAATACATGCAATGCAACATGTAGGAGCATATTTCATGAGCCAATTGCTGCAATTTATGGCCCTATAGTTTAAATAGCAAACCTTCATAACCCATGTAGATTGTGGAAGAGCTATGGCGTTTTAAAGAAATGATCAGAACTCCAACAGTTAGGTAAAAGTGAGCAAAGAAAGTTAATGAGAGGAAAAGAAGATGAGATATAAAAAGGGCAAAAGGAGAGTAAGAGTAGACGGAAAAAGGAGGGAAGAAAACCTTAATGTCATTTGGTCCTTTATTTCACAGAAGGAGGCAATTCAACCCATCGGGTCCATGCTGGCTCATGGGGAAATCCCACTTCCCCTTTCCTTATTTCTCTACAGCCTTGTAACTTATTATTCCCGTCACACATGGGCATCCATTACGCTTTCATTCAACTTTTGCCTTTAATCCACAGTAAGGGGTCATTTACAGCAGCCAATAAAGCACATCTTTGGTACCTGAATGAAACAAATGGGGTTACGGAGAGAATGTGAAAACTGCAGACAGACACCATCCAGGGTAATAGCCCTGTCCCACTGTACAAGTTCATTCAAAAGTTCTCCCGAGTGTGCCCTGATTCGAACTCGGAGATTTAGGGTAATGTCCGCTCGGAGGTACTCGGGGCTGTCGTGGATGTTGAAAAATCTTCACGAGTCTTCCCGAACTTACCGCTTTTCCCGAGTACCTGCCGCTGAGAGACGTCCCCGAGCTCCGACGTACCCGCTACGTAATTCTACGTGCTTCCACGAGTTTGATTTTTTTTTAAACTCGGGAAAGCTCTTGAATGAAATCGTACAGTGGGACAGGGCTTTAAGGGTCAAATCTGGTCCCTCGATCTGTGAAGCAGCAGTAGAAAATATGTCACTTTGTTGCAAATAGGTACATTTACAAATGTCGGGCCAACACAACACCAACTTATACTGCCGCTAACTACTCAGCTAATAAAGACATTAAGTACATTTGAATTCTAACCAGTTTTGTTATAGTGGGTTGAGGAGCAGAGGTCAAGATGTGGTATAGTGGAGAGCTTGACTGAGAGACCATAATGCAGGTTTCCTATGGTGTGTTCAGGGAGAGAAGAAATCTCCCATAAAGTAGAAGGACAAAAACTTGCCTAATATTGATAATTAGTATCCTTAACACTCTTTAGGTAAAGCACAGTTCAAAAACTTTATTCATATTCATAAGAAACAGAGACAGTATTTCCATTTGGCACAGGGTCAGGCCAGCTCCCATGTTAGTCTCATTGCAAGCACTACTCAATCCAAGCAAGGTGCAGGAAATGACTGAACACACATTGCGTACCTTCTGAGTAAATGCAGGGAGGAAGGGAAGGGAGAAGAGATTACGCTGCATAGCTTGCACTGAACTCTCCAGGTGCTCGGAAACCACTCAGCTAAAGTTAATAATGGATGATGAGTAAAGGATGCCAATGACCGAAGGAAATGCAACTCATGAAGAACACATAGATATTTTAATGCCTTGAATAGACACAAAATGCTGGAGTATCCCAACAGGTCAGGCTGCATCTCTGAAGAAAAGGAATAGGTGATGTTTCAGGTCAGAACCCTTCTTCACGGGTCTAAAAAGGGATTCCAACCTGAAACATCACCTATTCTTTTCTCCAGAGATGCTGCCTGACCTGCTGAGTTACTCTAGCATTTTGTGTCTATCTTGTTCCAGCCACAAGTCAATGATATGAAACGTCAACTTTGCTTTTCTCCCAAGAAATGTGGCCTGACTTGCTGAATATTTCCCACAATTTTCAATTGTTTTTATTTCCAACAGTCACAATATTTTGTTGCCTCTTCAATAATTCCATCACCACAATATAACATTTGAATTTAAGTTCATTTATGACTTTGTCATTGACTTCCACAAGAAAGCTTAACAACCCGTGAAATTGAAATGTTTAGGGTTGATTAGATTAACAATGTAATGAATAGCCTGAATAGAGCCTGGCCTTTGAAACAAATTGCAATATCCAAGAAACAGAGTGGCAAAATGACCAAGGACTGTAATCGCAGCACAGTTCATTTTAAGTCCTTGGGATTCAGCATAAAGGTTTGGGAAGGTTTTGGGAGGGAGGCCAAAGGGGTTGTTACCTACAGAGGTAAAAACCTACACAGAGCTGCAGGGAACTACAACGCCTGTCCTTTTTAACTATGTACCTCATGTGACAATCGTCTCTTCCCGATCTTGTCCAAACTATTGGGATGAGCCCAGAATATCTTTCAGAACCAGCTAATGCAATTACCATCAACCAGAGCCTATGTCTTAGATGACAACCAACCTTCTGAGTCAACCAACTTTCATCAACAGTGTGCCCTGTTAACATCCTGTTCCATCTGGTCACGGTCACCAAGAAGACAGGTTGGTCAGTCAGCTGCGCCATGTTCCTTAAAGACAATCTGCCCACTGATTTTGATTTAGCATTTGAGGCAAAACTGCAAGTGATGGTTTAATTTGAAGAGTTTCTTCTGGTGGAGTGGTCACATTATTTCTAACATTCTAAAAATGAGAAAGAACATTATTTTATTCAGTGGCGGACTGGGTCTAAAAATATTGGTTGCCAGGAGACAAAGGGGGCCCACTTCATCAGGGGCCCACTTGATGTAGGGGGCACACTTCTTCAGTGGCCCACTTGCCATCGGGCAAGTTGACACCCTGGCCAGTCCCCCACTGATTTTATTGACTTAGCATAAATATAAAAAATATTGCATTCCCAAAATTCCCTGAGGCCCCGTGATCACTGCGCAATATTAATCTGTGAGTACTTAGTATATTTACACAAAGCTCTTCTGTCAATTTTGACAAGGTGTACGATATATTTGTACATTGAACTGGCATCACAAAATTCTAAGAAAAAAATTATTTAAGTAGGAGTGCATGTTACTATTTGCAGCGTTAATTGTTCGTTCATGGTTGAAGTGGCACAGGTCAGCAAACAGTGCTGGTAGGGATCAGTGGAGGTTATTGAGACAAAAAATGGCAGGTTATCAATCAATACTGGGAGCCTACACACTGAATAGCATGCAATACAATACCGTTTATTTGTCATTTGAACCTCACATGAAGTTCAAACGAAATTTGGTTTTTGCAGTCATACAAGAAAAGAACCAAGACACACACCAACACAATTTACACAAACATCCATCACAGTGAATCTCCTCCTCACTGTGATGGAAGGCAAAGACTTGTCTCTCCCCTGCTCTCCATTCCTCTCCCGAAGTCAAAGTCAAAGCCCCCGGCGGGCGCTAGCAAGTCCCACGACCACTTAAAGCCGCGCCGGGCGATGTAAGGCCCTGCACCGGGTCCCGATGTTGAAGCCCCCGGTGGGCGCTAGCAAGTCCCGCGGCTGTTTAAGCCGCGCCGGGCGATGTAAGGCCCCGCTGCTGGTCACTCTCAACCCCGCAATTTGGAAGCAACGTCGAGTAATCATTTAATGCCTTATTCCGCACATGACATAACAGTGTAACCCAATTTGACTCAAATAAAGAAATCTGTTTCACAGAAACAATTACAATTTATAATAGAAGTTGTGGATTATCGAAACTGGCAACAGAACATAACTTAAATCATTTGATAATTTTTTGAAGAAATTTCTGAAATATAACATTAGAGACAGCAATTCTGAACACTCTTGCCCAAAAATAACAGTGCATCCATTTTAGTGGCGTTAAAATAAGGATGCGGTTAGTATTAATGCTCCAATGAGCGACCTGCAAAATAAAATTGGTGAGAACGATATCCAAGTTGTTGTTGCCCAGAAAAACTAAAACAAGACCATCATGGTTCCTGGTGGGATGTGCTTTAATTGAATACAGCCACAGACACTTTGTGTCCTTGTGCTAAGGCACAAAGAATAAAAGAAAGGCTCCTCTTATTGGAAGAAAACTCCCACAATTTTAACCTTATGAGCACAGGAGACACAGAGCCTCAAATCATCCAAGAACAGAGATCACAGAAGCTGTGCCAGGTATGCTACTAACAATGTTTGAATGGGATGGCCACCACCTTTTTTATTTGATCTGATCTCCAGTAGACTCCCTCGTTACCACACATACACCATATATCATCACCAAGACATTTTGAACACAGCCTATAGAATGCAACTATCTTTTATTCTGTCTATGCAGGAAAGCAAAGCTGTTCCCCCTCTGTTCCGCCTCATTAGGAGCGAAAAGTGTTGGAGGAACAGGAGGGATGAGGGAGAGGTGGAGGGGATGATGATATCACTTGGAGAGACATCGTGCTCTAACGGACTACACCCTGGTAGCATATGAAGGAAACTAGTACAGTGGTTCACAGGAGATGGAGTCCATACATCCATATTGCCCAAGAGTACTCGGGTGAGGTCCATGATGGGCGTCCTTTCATAAAGGTGGAGATGCATGTTTGATGGTCAGTGCGTTGTTATATTTTGGTGACAAAGTGCATGGAGGACTCCATCTGCAAGGTCTTGCACGGGATTGTGTGGAACCAGCAGACTCCATCGTCCATTCTTGAACCTCTGCACATATTTTGGAAGAGCTGGATTGGAATCCTGGCATGGACTCAGTGGACTTAAGAGGCTGTTTCCGCGCTGTATCTTTAAACTAAACTAAAGAATAGCCAGCAGGGGGTGGTGTTCAGGGATGCCCTCATGTTTAGTGGTGGTTGAGGTCACAGGCTAAACATTTTGTGGCTGTAACCCTGGTGAATGATGAGGGAGGTGTATGTAGATGCACTGATGTTGAAGGAAGTATTTTTTAGGGTGATGGATGGAATGCCAAGTAAGCCGTTTTTGCAGATTATTGGCGGGGCTGGAAATGTTATGACAGAGGACTGTAATGCTAATAAGAAACCTCCCCCCCCCCCCCCCCCCCCCCCCCCCCCCCTACCTCCCTCCCCCCTCCCTCCCCGAAGCCATATCTGGACTAGCACCTATTTCTCCCTCCCCCTCCACCTACAATCCTTCCTCTAACTTCATAATTCACAACTCTTCAATCCTTTTGTCTCACACATAGAACCAGAGTGATATGGCATGGAAAAACCCTTCGGCCCAACCTCCACATGTGGCTAACATGTCCCAGCTACACTAGTCCCACTTGCCCGCGCTTGGCCCATATCCCTCGAAACCTATCCTATCAAATATCTGTTTAACTGTTTAGTAAATGTTGGGATAGTCCCTGCCTCAACTAACTCCTCATGCAGCTTGTTCCATACACCCACCAACCTTTGTGTGAAAAAGTCACCCCTCAGATTCCTATTAAATCTTTTCCCTTTCACCTTAAACCTATGTCCTCTGGTCCATCGATTCAACTACTCCGGTCAAGAGACTCTGTGAATCTACCCGATCTATTCCTCTCATGATATTATACACCTCTATAAGATCACTCCTCATCCTCCTGTCTTTTCATGTCTGGCATGTAATTTATATATAAGTTATGCTTTTATTTCTTGCTGCGCCTGTAATGTTGCTGCAAGCAAGATTTTCATTGTGCAACTGACATCAAAAACTCAACTCGACTTGACTTGACCTGTCAGTGATGGTTTGTGTTCTGTGAAAACAAAAGAAGCACTGTAGGGGGAACTGAAAATTCCTACACCATTGTTATTTGTCAGAATATTCATACCAGGTTCTGCGGAAAATTTCTGCCTGTCATTCAAAACATAACGAATGACAGCAATTGAAAACTTGAAGCATCACAGGCAAGTTTTAAATACTCTCATTGTGGTGTATTGAACAGATAAATTATTGTTGCCTAGGCCCCATAGCAGAAGTGTCCACGTCACAGGGCTGGAAACTGGAAGTGTCCTGAGCTAATTCTGCTACCACCGTCATCTATTGCGACAAGTGGTGGCTTCCACTGATTGTTGCCGGGAGCTAACGTCCTTTTCAGGACGGACGATGACAGCGAAGCCAACATTTGTAACAAGATGGACATGAAAAGAAGAAGAAGAAGATTGTTGCCCAAACTGTTATTTTGATGTGCATACAATGCTCTCATAGAAAAGGCGCAAGGAACAGTGCCATCCTGACAACATTCTCTATTTTCATTTCAACCCAGGGGTTTTCATCAGCCATACACTATTACATTTTCATCTTCAGGCGCTGAATGAGCTTCTATTTATATTCCAACATTAAGGGTCGCTGTGATTCTCACTACAGCACATCTGTTAGGAGGAGAATAACTGGTAACACTCCACAAATGCAATCTCCATCTCCTTCACATAGATATCTGCAGTTTCAAAGAACTGCAGATGCTGGTTTATACCAGACACAGTTAGTCCCAACCGGAAAGGTCACTGATCCTTTTCCTCCAGAGATGCTGCCTGACCTGCTGAGTCACTGCAGCACTTTGTATCTGTTTGATACTTTCAAAAACTGTGGAGTTTTTCTTTCATTTCTTTCATTTTCCAGAAACCTGTTTGTTTTTATTTAACTCTCAGAATCTCACACTCAGTAACGTCTTAACCATTGTTCAGAGTATCACCTGACCCCAAATATAATATAGTCAGGAATGTAAGTAACAAATTTCTTGCCAGCACGATTGTCTCGCTAACGTTGCCAATTTAAGCCATTTA
Organism: Leucoraja erinaceus; assembly: GCF_028641065.1. Taxonomy (NCBI): domain Eukaryota; kingdom Metazoa; phylum Chordata; class Chondrichthyes; order Rajiformes; family Rajidae; genus Leucoraja; species Leucoraja erinaceus. The sequence continues at coordinate 12,460,834 of NC_073408.1, forward strand.
TACTCATTGTGTTAGGTTTTTTTTAATCAGTACATTGTATTGGCCTGTAGCCATTTATTGTCGCCTCCGAATATAGCTAATGGGTCTTCAATAGGTCTGCAGTATCTTTTATGGGTTGCACCAAAAATAAGTGTGCTGCAGTATTGTAACGCTTGTAAAATTTCAATCAGGACTGCAGAAGGAATCTACATGCCACAGAGATCTGCATATTCTGCATCATTGTAGGTTCAATCGTCTTTGAGAATTAATTTGGCTTCTTAAGCTTTTGCTGCACATGCCTGTCTTCAGAGGTCTGGCCCTTGAGATTTGCTATTGTTACGACCCTCAAGAATAATCAAAGAACATTTATTGAGCATTATTCTAAATGGTTGAATGGTAATTAGTTTCTGAATGTTAATTGCAATAGAATTAGCTAATGTATGCCCACAATACTTCCAGGCTTCTGGGCTGATGGAAATTAATCTGTTTGTCTCCTATCTTTCCGTATCATGTATGTTGCAGATTTCTATTGCATTTTGTATGATTGTAAATAATTGCATCAATAGACATACTTAAAATTATGTAAAGTGATTACATTGTCCAGTACTTAATTAATTTTATAAATCAATGTAACAGATATATCCTGGTTGATTCTTTAATGTTGTTGTGAATGGATTATAAGATTTTGGAATATGTAACCATTTTTTCTTCACATATTTATGCTCCGAAAGCAGCCATATGATTCACAGAATATTCCACAAAATCAGTGCATAATATTCACTTGACAGAAATAAAATTAAATTTATATTCATCATGATCATTACTACATTTATTATATTTCAAAACATTTGTTGTGTCGTCTAATTTCCCAATGCAAATTGTTGGTAATTTCAAACCTGCATTTTTTTTAAACCCAAACTAATACCATAGCATTGAATTAAATGCTGCTTGAGTTCTTCTGAGCTACCAGGTGGTTAATAAAACTATGCTAACATTTCCAATCCAGCTGAGCGAATTTGTTAAATGTCTTTGTTCCTAGGATGTGGATATCAATGACAATGCCAGCATTTACTGTCCCTGGGATAAGGAGGCAGCAGAGTAACACCACCATCTTTAAAGATAAACCCAGACTAATGACACACATTTAACTACTTATTGTGCAAGTATTTTGAGAGAAATTGACCCACATAAGTTTCAGGGCAATTTATTTTACTGGAATTCTGAGACATTTATTTTAAACAACCATCACAACAGTAGGTGGTACATATATGGAACAAGCAGTTAGTTGAAGTAGTTGAGGCACGTACAATAACATTTAAAAGATATTTGTTTAAGAAGGAACTGCAGATGCTGGAAAATTGAAGGTAAACAAAAATGCTGGAGAAACTCATGTGCAGCATGGAGTCTGTGGAGTCTGAAGAAGGGTTTCGGCCCGAAACGTTGCCTATTTCCTTCGCTCCATAGATGCTGCTGCACCCGCTGAGTTTCTCCAGCATTTTTGTGTACCTAACATTTAAAAGATATTTGGGCAGGTACATGGATAGGGAAAATAGGGCTAGCATGGTCAGCATAGATGAAGTTGGGCCGAAAGGTATGTTTCTGTGCCGTATGACTCTGGATATCAGAAAGGCTTGGATAGGGTGGATGTGGAGAGGATGTTACCACTAGTGGGAGAGTCTAGGACCAGAGGTTATAGCCACAGGATTAATGGGAGTTCTTTTAGGAAGGAGACGAGGAAAATGTATTTATTCAGAGGGTGGTGAATATGTGGAAATCTTTGTGGAAGTCAGTGGATATTTTTACGGCAGAGATAGATAGATTCTTGATTAGTACAGGTGTCAGAGATTATGGGGAGAAGGCATGAGAATGGAGTTAGGAGGGAGAGATAGATCAGCCATGATTGAATGGCGGAGTAGACTTGATGGGCCGAATGGCCTAATTCTACTATCACATGATCTTATGATTATAAGCCCTCCACTGATAACTGGCAAGGAATCTGCATCCATGCCTCTGCTTAAATTTGCAGTGGCAAAGACGATTACATCACAGTTTGAGATGATCAAGTAAAGTAAAATTCTTTATTTTTCACGATAATAAAGCGATTTACTCGAGCGAGTTTTAACCAGTTAAAATAATGAAACTCCTTCGAACAGGGTCGAGCTTGAATGAATGCTTTACCAAAAGCCAGCGAAAACCAAAGATACTAGAGGAGCTCCTCTAGTATCTTTGGCGAAAACGCTCCCGCGATCACGTGACCACGAGGGTTTGTGATTCCCCAGGCCACCACTAGGTGCCGCTACAACAGTTTACTGATGCAGACATTATGGATACATTGTGTCTGTAAATAGAAATCTTTTCTTCACTCAGATCAATGCCTCAAGACAATTACCTTGGGCACACAGTACAACTTTAGGCCTAGATTATGTAAAGCTCGGCAATTTGCAGTAGTGACTACACTGGTTCAAGTTCCGAGGCACAAATATCACCAGCAATTTGTCCTGGATCAGGATCAATCACATTGAACTACAGCGGAGAGAGTATATCACCACCTTTACTTTCTCAGAAAACTATGCATGTTCTCGGAAGGCTCAGAATGTAGGGAGTCTTTTACCTAGAGTATGAGAATCAAAAACCAGAGGACATAGGTTTAAGGTGTGAGGGGAAAGATTTAAGAGAAATCTCAAGGGGCAACCTTTGACACAGAGGATGGTAGGTGTATGGAACGGGCTGCCAGAGGAGGTAGTTGTGGCAAATACTATAACAACATTTAAAGGGCATTTGAACAACTACATGGATGGGAAAAGTTTAGAGGGATATGGCCAAATGTGTACAGGTGGGACATCTTGGTCTGCAGGTTGGGTCAAAGGGGCTATTTCTGTGCTGTATGACTCTAAATTTGGTATGTCTCCGATGAATCTCACCAACTTCTACAGCTACACCACAGAAAGCATTATGTTAGGATGCAGCACAGCTTGGTTTAGCAACAGTCCCCAAGACCACAAGCATGGAAACATAGAAAATAAGTGCATGAGTAGGCCATTCGGCCCTTCTAGCCAGCACCGCCATTCAATGTGATCATGGCTGATCATCCAAAATCAACACCCCGTTCCTGCTTTCTCCCCATATCCCTTGATTCCATTAGCCCTAAGAGCTATATCTAAATCTCTCTTGAAAACATCTAGTTAATTGGCTTCCACTGCCATCTGTGGCAGAGAATTCCACAGATTCATAATTCTCTGGGTGAAAAAGTTTTTCCTCATCTGAGTCCGAAATGGCCTACCCCTTATTCTTAAGCAATTGCAGAGGGTTGTGGATGCAGCCCCGTCCATCACACAAAATACCAGGAGAAAACCCACACAGTCTCAGGGAGAACATGCAAACAGTCAGCACCCTAAGTCAGGATTTAACCTGGGTCTCTGGCACTTAGAGGCAGCAGCTCGATTACTGCAACGCCCTAATGGATGGAGAACAGCTGGCGAGCTGCTGTCTACCTATTTGAAACGTGTCATGTTTAAGAAGGAACTGCAGATCCTGGAACTGGAAAATCCAAGTTAGACAAAAATGCTGGAGAAACTCAGCGGGTGCAGCAGCACCTATGGAGCGATGGAAATAGGCAACATTTCAGGCCGAAACTCTTCTTCAGATGTTTTTCATTAAAAACAAAGGAGTCTTGATCTCTTAGAACTATAACACTTAACACTTAAAACTATTAAAACACTTAAATATACCTGGCTAAAAATACCAGCACACAGAAGCAATGTGAAACTGAGGGAAGAGCCCATTAGAATATTGATACCCACTCACGTTAATCTGAAAATCACTGAGCTGAACATTTTAATGTAACATCAACACCAATGGTGCAGCTTAAAAGCCCCAGTTTTGAGCTAAGCTATGAAAATGGAGATGCAGTCAGTACTCCCAAATGAGAAAAAAAATAAAAAATTGAAAATGATATAAAATCCCTGATGATGCTCCTCTATCAACTGTTTATCAGCTTTTCTTAAGAAGCTTCCTGTGAGACGGTAATATGTTATCATGCTTAAACCATTGTGATCCGTTTCTGAATATATGAAGTAAAAGCTAGATAGAATGGAATAAAATAAAACAATACATCAAATAGATTTAAAAAAAACATATTCCATATATATCTTTCTTGCAATGATCGATGTCCTGATTCTATTTTGCACATTGCTAACTCATGTGCTCTGATTTTGTGGGAAATTGCTTCCAATTTCTTGCAGAAATGGCAATTGATCAGGGATTTCCAGGAATAAAAAACATCAAAATCATAAAACAATACCCTGGAAATTCAATTCAAAAGCAGAAAATGCTGTAAGCACTCAGTAGATCAGGATATATTGATCAGGAGAGAAACAGAGTCAGCAGGGAGGCACAGTGGCTCAGAGGTAGAGTTGCTGCCTTACAGCGCCAGAGACCTGGGTTTGATCCCAACTATGGGTGCTGTCTGTACGGAGTTTGTACTTTCGCCACGTGACCCACGTGGGTTTTCCCCAGGTGCTCCAGTTACCTCCCACGCCCCAAAGATGTACAGGTTTGTAGGTTCATTGGTTTCGCTAGTGTGTAGGATAGTGTTAGTGTACGGGGATCGCTGGTTGGCACAGACTCGGTGTGCAGAAAGGCCTGTTTCCGCATTGTACCTTGAAACTAAAACTTCAAGTCCAAGATCCTTCTTCAAAACTGAGAAAGTGAGAAGATAAGCAAGTTTATCTTCACAGAAGTGGGGACGAGATCGAGAGGCAGAGGGATGGGACAGGATGCAGACCATAGTTGTGAAGAAAACAATCCTGTGACAACTGCCATTTGGCGACAGGAAGGAAAAAGAAACAATTTGAATCAGAAAAATACAGCCACACCTGTGAACAAAGAGATGAAAAGAAGTTAACTGAAATTATTAAATTCAATATTAAGTTTCACTGCACGTAATGTACCCAGACAAAAGATGAAAGTAGGTGATGAAAGGGCAACATCACCCGCTGAGTTTCTCCAGCATTTTTGTCTACCTTTGATTGTTCCAGCTTCTGCAGTTCCTTCTTAAACAGACAGAAGATGAAGTGTTTTTCCTGAAATGCACCGCCAGCGTGGAGAGACAATTCCGGACTAAGCTGGAGTTATGGGAGCGACTGTTGTGACTGGACTTGTATACTATCACTTCCTACCTGGAGCCAAATGTTAATGATAGATCGAGGAGTTGGTGGAGAGAGTTGGCAGCTTCAAATTCCCAGGTGTAAACATCTCAGCACATAAATGTAATCATGTTGAAGGCATGCCAGCACCTTTACTTTCTTCAGAGTTTAAAGAGATTCATCATGCCACCAAACACTCTAAACAATGTGGTTGACCCTTAAACACAGCTGAAATGCCCTAGCAAATCATTCAATTCAAGGGCAATTAGATATGGGCTTATCAGTGATGCCCATATCTGAAATTATGAATAAATAACATAAGATTCCACAGGATCTGCCCTGAACTTGCACCAGGTTCAACCAGCTGCAGGTTCAGTAACTCCATTCATCCCATGGTGAGGACGGCTGATAGGAAGAATAGTGTGCTTCAGCTAATAATCGTATTTTTGTGTTAATATATATGTTTTTAATTGTTAGCTCAAATGATTTAAATTGTATTTAATATGCTCGTGCGTTTTAGAACTTTTGCATATTTTGTTTTATTGTTTTTGATTATGTGATTCATTTTTAATTGATCATTTTTTTCTTGTTTTGTGGGCCATTCATATTTCAGTGACAGTTTTGACAAGTTATGCCTGGAGTTATGCATAAATCAGCCCGGGGCTGGCCATTTATTACGGGAAGGTTCGGCGTCAATCAAGAAATGGTTTCGGTGCAGGATGCCAATGCAAGGAAATATAGATGGGATGCAGGTGTTGAAGTGGCTTCTCAGGTGTTTCAGTTTCTATGCTGGCTAGAGTCAAATTGCCATGTCTGTCATTCTGTGTTTCGATAGGGTGAAGAAAAAAATAATGATTGAATTAACATCAAATTCATATCGTCACTGAGACTGAGAAATCAAGTGAAGATTGTTGGAATCTGGAGGGTATCAAACTTATTAAAAATCATTACGCTCATCCAGGCAAATGGAGGGCATTGTTTTATGATTCTGATTTGCATCTTGTAGATGGCCGGACTTAACATCGTGAAGCTGACAGTCCCTTGGTGAGGGGCCGGCTTCGGGAGCTCCAAGCCACAGGAGCTTCGACCGCGCCAAATCCGGGAGCTTCGATTACCGCAACGCTGATCGCTGGCTACGGGATCGCCCCGACTGTGGGTGATTCGACTGCCCTGACCGCGGGCGAAAAGGAGGGAAGAAGAAAATACGTTATTGCTTTCCATTGCTCTGGTGGATGTTTATGTTAATTTTTATGTAGTTGTGTACCTTTCTTGTTGCTTTTTTGGTATGACTGTATGGCAAATCAAATTCCTTGTATGTTTTTACATACTTGACTAATAAATTAATTACAATACAATACAATTCCTCCATGAATACTGAGCCTAAATCCTGGAAATTCCTAGGTGATAGCATTGTAGATATACTTTCACAAGAAAGAAGGTATCTCACTTCACCTTAGTTTAGATACAGCATGAAAACAGGCACTTTGGACCCTTGAGGTCATGCCAATCATTGATCACCTGTTTATACTAGTTCTATGTTATCCCACTTTCACATCCATTCTCTACCCACAAGGGTCACTTTTGTAGCGGCAAATTAACCTACAAATCCCCACGATGTGGGAAGAAGCCTGAGCACCCGGAGGAAACCCACGCAGTTACAGGGAGGATATGCAAACTCCACGCAAACAACACCCGAGGTCAGGATCAAACCCGGGTCTCTGGCGTTGTGAGACAATAACTCGACCAGCTGTGGCACAGTATCCCCCAACTGGCCTTTCTTCTTAAGGGTAATTGGGGATAAACAATAAATTCTGTCCTTACAAGAGACAGCTGAATTCCTGATAAGTGACAAATAACAAAACTACCAGAACACTTCAACCTTTTAGGTGCCAGTGAGCTGATGCGGGCATGTTGGTAGCCCTGGCAACATCTTGGATGATGATAGAACAATGTTCGAACTTCTCATGGCTTCCTGTGTTAAAGATTTTATCAAGCCCCACTTATTCTTCTTGCGTATGTATGGCTTGCACAGCCAAGTTGTAGGACAACTTGTTCTAATTGATCTTATTTGATTGTGCACGCCAGGTTGATTGCATTGGTTGAAACAGGGCGGACCACGTGAAGGTTGCAATCTCCCACCCCATCAAGCCCCACATTTGTCCCCCTCAAAGAGCTAACTCTAATTCAACAGTTTAGTTGGTATGTTTTCTCACCCTGGAAGGCATGCATGAAAATTCAAGCCTTTGTGTTTTAATTAACACTAAGCCTTTCATTTCCTGGATTTCCTGTCATTAATGATTCAATTGTGAGACAATTTATAGGACACTTCTCCAAAGAGTAGCAAGCAATTCAGATCCTAATATTTTAAAATACCGTTACTTTGCACGTAAAAAAAACCCACTTGGAATTGTCTTATTTGTTACCTTTAATTGCGCTGTCTGAATGGGATTGCGCAGACTGTCAACACATCCCTCTCCCTCTGTTAATGCATTAACCTTGCTTACTGTCACAATGCCTCTAGAATTGATGCTATTTATCCAATTACATTACTCATTCACAGATTACTGTCTGCTAAAAAACAAAACGGAAGACTGTTTATTTCCTTATTAAATACCCACCATCTCTAATCACAAAGAGTAGACAGATTAGTCAGCTGTCCAAGGTCTCAAAATCAATTTCTGACTTCCAAAACTACTTAACATTCAACAATTCGTCAAACTATAAAAATACAATTTTAACATTTTAAAGTTTATTTTAGGAAATGTCAAAATAAAATGTTTTTTTCCCAGCCACATGCTTATTTTGAAACAGAAACAGAAAATGCTGGAAGCAGTTTGCAGTTGAAGCAGCATCAGTTTGGAGAGAAATAGAATCAAGATTTTGCAACAGAATTGGAACAGTAGGAGAATGTGTTTTAATGACATGAACACGACAGGGTGCAAACCAAAGCTGCCAAGTTATCAATTACAGGCGATCCCAGGTTACATAAGAGTTCCACTCCATACAACTGCCCATGTCCATTTCTCCATAAGTCAGGTTCATTTTAATTTAGACACAAAGTGCTGGAGTTACTTAGCTGGACAGGCAGTAATTCTGGAGAGAAGGAATGGGTGACGTTTTGGGTCAAGACCCTTCTTCAGATGCTAGTTTAGTTTAGTGATACAGTGCGGAAAGAAACCCTTTGGCCCACTGAGTCTGCACAGACCAGCAATCCCCACACATTAACGCTATCCTACACACACTAGGGAAAATTTACATTTATACCAAGCCAATTTACTTACAAACCTGTACGTCTTTGGAGTAAGATTTGCATCCTGGGGATTTGCAGGCAGCACCTGTAATCGGGATTGAACCCAGGTCTCTGACATGGTAAGTGCTGTAAGGCTGCAATTCTACCCGCTGCACCACCGTGCCGCGTTGATTCTCTATAGCTAATATTACTCTACACACACTAGCTATCATCCTTTCACTCATTAAATTTTCACCCTAACACTACCTGTAATTAAATGAATGGAAATCAAACTGTATCCAGTAGTTCATGAATACTACAAAACATTTTACTATTATTATTACTATCTTGAAAAATGCTTTAACAATAGGCTGCTATAGTGGCGCTAGGGTTGCCAACAGTCCCTTATTAGCCGGGACATCCCGTATATTGGGCTAAATTGGTTTGTCCCATATGGGACCACCCTTGTCCCGTATTTGACTGCTACTACATGGGTTGAGGGGATTGTCGGGAAGAATACAAGAAGTTCTAGTGATAGCCAAGAGGTTCGTGACTGAGTTGTTCTGCTGGACCACCAGATGCATTAAAACAGAATCTTGGCACTGATAAAAATGCAATATAAAGTTGCCCTACTTTCATGATAGAAACATATTAAATCAACAAGAAAAGAATATAACTTATGCATTACCGTCTGCAAATTGTTAAAGACACAATGACTTAATTACCACCAAATATCCTCTGTAGGTTAGAAGATTAACACATGTGTGTATAACATCACATTCACAATATAAATATCGTTGGTGATTTTAAAAATATTTCTCAGCTTAATTTTGTTTTATTTTTGTCCTGATTTCTTTACCTCCTACTTTGCTCTGCATACGGAATTTTTATATTGACAGAAATATCTAGGCATGCACTTCCTGGCTATGATACTGTGAGGATGGTTTTACCATCTCAATGGCAAGTGGGGATGGTTAGCAGCAGCAACATGGAGTGGTGGGAAAAGATTAAGGTGCAAGTCACAGGATCAGACATGTCGGTGAAAGCGGGGGGAATTGGAGAGGTGTAATCTCCCCACTTCGCAACGGGTCTCCCAGTTTGGCAGATGAAGTCAGCTGAAATCAAATTCCAGTCTAAAATGTACCAGTGCCGTGGGATCGAATTTCTCAATGATTGTTCTTTGGCCTCGCCGCATAAATTGAAGGTTCCGTGCAACGGGCACAGTGCCCCCAGTCACGGGAACTTCAAGTTCAAAACCCCATGAAAGTCAATGAGAACCTATAAGTGCATTGAATGGTTGGCAGCGTTCATTCAACTCTGACTAAAAAATCTGGCTCTGATATAGCAGAAACATTCAGCAATTTAATCTCTCTGCTTGGTGCTCACTGCGCCAATCTGATCAATTAGTTTGAAATTATTTGGATATCAGCATTTATTGAAGTAAGGGACTGTTGTAAAATCTTATAAACTGCCATATAAACTGAAGCATAATTTTGACCTGCCAGTCTACCCATACCCAATCATTTAATGTCACAATCAATATCATTTAATGTCACAATCTCTCTGTATAGCGATAATTGAAACTTAGTTTCAATTATAAGCTGAGGACAATTTGTATTGCAGATTGCTGACTGTCTAAAGTAAAATATCGTGCAGAATTCAGGACTATGTGTCAGAACACTTTATTGTCCTGTAGTATCTTTAAATAGCGTTAAATCCAAGTAGTACAGATGTACAATAATTTATTTTCTTCTGGAATATTATAATCCACTGTTAGCAAAGCAAAACCAGCTCTTTTCATATTCATGTATTTGTCAAGTTTTATTACACTCCTCTTTCTATATGAGAATCAACTTTGGAAACATAATGCATCATGGGTTAATACTCCAGTCATGCCTTTATTTTGGATTTTGTCTGTCTGGTAAAAGATGCAAAACAACAACTAACAGCAAATATTATTAATTCAATGAAGATAATTCATACTGGGATTTAGAGGCACTAGGCAGTGCAGTTATTTCAAGGTCTTAACTTGAAACTAATCCATTCACTATTAGTATTCTGAATGCACAGCTTTAGACTGCAGCAACTTTGGGAATATTTGCTGTGGTTTAGTGCACATTGAAGCTGAACCATGCATAGGTTTGTTCTGTGCTACGGTTTACCTCTGTTGTTGAGAGTGCAGCTGCAATTAATGTGATCAAAAGATTAATAAAGTGTTCATCTATTTCATTAAATATTTAACCAAAACATCTCAGGAGGGTAAATTTCTATTAAACAAGAACATTAAAAAAACCCCACTTAAAATAGACCATTCATGATGAAATTTTTTTTAAAACCTGTTTTTCCATTCGGAGGCATTTTAAGGTATCAGACATCAGTGAGGAGTTGACATATTAAAGGTATTCTGCAACCTCAATGTCACTATTTACTTATTAGGCATAATTGTCTTGACCTCAATGGGGATGAGCCACACACTGATGACTAAGTATTTCAAAGCTTTATATTCCTCTTGCCACTTCTTCCAGTTTCTCAAATTATTGTGCATGGAGCAGCCTGAAATGTTCCTGTGATGAATGAAAGAATTATTTTACATCACTTGTTAAATTGCAAAGCACAGTTCTACAGCGCTTACAGAAGGGGAAGCAGTTACTGTTTCAGGGCAACCAACCTTGATCGGAAAGATAGCACCATCTATTTTGAATTGAAGCTATATCAAAATTCCCCATTATATGTCCTTAAGTTTTAGTTTCTCACAGTTGTAATGTCCAGTCTGAAATTAAATCATGTTCTTAACTACCTCTACCATGCATTTCCTAGCTACTGGTTTAATATTTTATTGTTTCTTGTTGCAGAGCCTAAATAACATCTTTAGGGAGAGGTTGAGTAGGTTGGGTCTCCATTGGTGCGCAGGAGGATGAGGGTGACCTTATAGATGTACAGTAGGTGTATAAGATCATGAGAGCATTAGATCGGGTAGATGCACACTCTTGACTCTCTTGCCCAGAGTATGGGAATCGAGGAACAGAGGACAAACTGTAGATTGTAGGTGAAGGGGAAAAGATCTAATAGGAATCCGAGGGGTAACTTTTTCACACAAAGGGTGGTGGGTGTATGGAACAAGCTGTCAGAGGAGGTAGTTGAGGCTGGGACTATCCCAACATTTAAGAAACAGTTAGACAGGTACATGGATAGGACAGGTTTGGATGGGATATGGACCAAGCGCAGGCAGGTGGGGCGTGTAGCTGGGACATGTTGGCTGGTGTGGGCAAGTTGGGCCGAAGGGCCTGTTTCCACACTGTATCACTCCATGACTCTATCATGGTTCCTGCTACTTCCAACCTGTTATACGTTTTCTGAAGTAACATTGCTGTCAGGCACTTTCATTTTCTTTCCCTATATCTTGACTAGACATTTCTTTACCGCATTCTCTATTTCGATGTTGAAATAATTATCTGTTTTTTATCTAATTTTTCATTTTGTTTCAATAAATTAAAATGTAAAAAACTGCAAATGCTAGGAATCGGTAATAAAAACAGAAAATACTAGGAACTCTCACACCTTATGCAGCATCAGATTGACCAGAAAATAATCAGGAGAGAAAACCAGGGCTCATTTTTTATTTGTCTCTTTTAAAGTACTCAAGTCAAATGCAATACTCCTCGAACCAAAGTTGCTCATAAGGAAAACATAGAACAGTGCAGCACAGGAACAGGTTTTTCAGCCCACATTGACTGTACTAAGCATGTTTAGCGATGTTTAGTTTAGATGCTTAGAGATATAACATGGAAATGGTCCCTTTAGCCCACGGAGCTCATGCCGACCATTGATCAACCATAGGTACACAAAAAAGCTGGAGAAACTCAGCGGGTGCAGCAGCATCTATGGAGCGAAGGAAATAGGCCTATTTCCTTCGCTCTGATGCTGCTGCACCCGCCCCAGCTTTTTTTTGTACCTTCGATTCTCCAGCATCTGCTAAACATTGATACACACTAGTTCTGGTTACCCCACTTTTGCATTTACAAGGGGCAATTTACAGAAGCCAATTAACCTACAAACATGCACGTCTTTGGAATGTTGGAGGAAACCGGAACATTCAGAGAACATTCATGCTGACAGACGAAGAATGTATACACTCCACAGATGGTCCCCTTAGTCAGGATTGAACCTGGATCTCCGGCTCCACTGCTGTGCCATCCATGATGCCAAGACCAACTCTTATCTGCCTGCATATATTATATCCCTCCATTCTCTGTATATCCATGTACCCATCCAAAACTCTTATGTGCCACTATTGCACCTGGCTCCACCACCAACCCAGACAGCGCTTTCCAGGCACTCACCACCTTCAGTGTAAAAATAACCTGCCTTGAACATCTCCTTTAAACTTTGCCCCTATCACCTTAAAGCTATGCCCTTTACAGTTTGAGTAAAAAGATCCTGATATCCATTCAGTTTTACATTCTGTGCTCAGTTAATTGAGTCAAGTTGAGAAAACGACAGCAGTTGTACTGGTCACAACTGGTATTAAGCTGTTACTCCTTCAAAACTGTAAATGCAAAAAGTATGTTTATTTAAAAACTGTAAATCAGCTTGGATACTCATAACAGGAGAAATATATGTTAAAACTGTCCCAGATTTTAATTCAATGTTTCAGGACTGTGGCTGTAAACTCATTCCCCTTTCAGCATACAAAAACTGCACTGCTTTCAGGATTTAGCAAAATAAATGAAAAATTTGGTTACATCTTTGGAAGAGACTGCCATCTGGTGGCAGCACCTGATGTTTGCAACTTTTCATTCTGCTAATGTGTTCAGATATTAAAGGCCCTGTCACACGATGCGAGCTTACCCAAGAGCTCGCCCCAAGTTAAAAAAAAATCAAACTTGTGGTAAGTACGTAGAATGTACGTAGCGGGTACGTCGGAGGTCGTGGATGCCTCGTAGCGGCTCGTAATGCTAACGGCAGGTACTCGGGAAACGCGGAAACTCGTGAAGTTTTTTCAACAGTGTAGAAAATTTCCAAGAATAAAAAAATACTCGTGATGAAGCACCACGGGTTTGATTTTTTTAAAACTCGGGAGCGCTCTTGGGTAAACTCGCATTGTGGGACAGGGGCTTTAAGGGGCTGTCCCACTGTACGAGCTAATTCAAGAGCTCTCCCGAGTTTAAAAAAATAATTAATTTGTGATAAGAACGTAGAATGTACGTAGCGGGTACGTCGGAGCTCGGGACGTCTCTTAGCGGCTCGTAACGCTAACGGCAGGTGCTCGGGAAACTCGGTAAGCTCGTGAAGATTTTTCAACATGTTGAAAAATGTCCACGAGAGCCCCGAGTACCTACGAGCGGCTATTGCAGTAATTCTCCGAGTTCTAATCAGGGGAAACTCGGGACAACTCTTGAATTAGCTCGTACAGTGGGACAGCCCCTTGAGTTTTAAGTTTAGTTTACAAATACAGCAAGGAATGCAAATGCAATACCAGGACACACAAAAGCTGCCACCATCAATCTTTCACAGTCTGAAATGCCCATCACAGAAGATGGAAAATATTTTACAGATTTTTCCTTTATCTCTGGACTTTGAAACCATAGTGATACAACTAAACTAGTCTCTGAATACAGACATTGATTGCATCAAGGTTATATGGGCACACATGAAACTATATGCAACGTTCTGCACTGCCCCAATGAACCATGTCAATGAGTCTACTCTGCCAGAGATTACAGTGAATCGTCTACCTTCATTGCTGTCATCTCCAACTAAATGTTTTAATATAATTAACAAAAATGCATATGTTAATTGCATATGTTAATCCCGTAAAAACATGCCCTTCCTAACAGCAAGATAAACTGCTGCAATAATTTAATTGGTCAAGCAGCATCTGTGGAGGCAAAGAGATGGTCAACATTTAGGGTCAGGCCCTGCCTACATCAGGGCTGCCCTGACCTTTACAAGCCTGTTGTGCAACTGCAAGTAAGAATTTCAGGTTTCTGTTTCAGAACATATGATAATAAAACACTCTTGACAGATGCTGCTTGTCCCATTGAGTTCTTCCTGCAGGTTATTTCTTGCTCCAGATTCCAGTGCAAGTAGTCTCTTGTCTCCCTTACTAACAGTATGTGTTAAGCTGCTGGATGTGGGACTTGTGGGCTGTATTTATTCTGATTTATTCTTATACTAGCTGGTTGGAGTATCCAGGTGGACACAAAAAATTGGTTATTAAACCTTAGGTCCTGAGTTGCAATGCAATAATATTATTGTCACATTTTACGTGACAAGTAGAAAAGGTGGCATCTTATCCCAGTTCTAAGCAGGATAAAGTTGAGGAAGAGACTGGTATCATGGATTGAATCAGGTTGATTTTATCATTGTGATGTAATGAGTAAGGGATCATACTGCAAAATATTGAAGCAAATTCCTGAAAATAGAAAGTATTTGGATGTTTGGGCTTCACAATAGAAATATATAGTGCACTCGGACTTGAACAGCCCTTTGTCTAGTTAGAGGCGTACTCTTCCATATCAGGTAGCCTTAAGTTGGTTGTTGTCCTGAATGGTAAACCTTCTGTAGAAATTATACTACTGTTGGCATATTGCTTTAAAATATTAAAAAAACACTTGCTTTGTCCAAACAAGGTTAGTAGTGCATTATTCATAAATTCACATAAATTCAAAAGCCCAAGGTTTATGCAAATTTCACCACTGTGCAGCAGCATAGTAACCTTCTGAAACTTATGTCCATCTGCCACATCCATAAAAATGTGGTCTTGGGTCTGCACCCACCCCTCTCCAGCACATCATGTCTGTGATGGTAATTTTTCTAGATTAGCACTGACTTTCATATTGCAGCGAATTAGATTGAAAGATAATAGTGCAAATGAATTTATTTAAACTCAAACAGAGCACTATCAAGATAAACACAATTTCCATTTTTTCTTGATATATTATTCCACATAAACTGCCATTAAACCATACTACTATATCTATCCCTGTTAGTGTATTACTATAAGGATTGAAAGAATTCCTCATCTATTTCATGAAATTGGCAGTGAGAGGGAAATTCTAATTGGCCTATATTCAAATGATTGGTGCAAGGCAGAATGAGGAACCATGTCTAAATTTAGGTCATGCCTTAATTATAACATTCTAAGGATTTGTAGTGCCAGTTAAGGCTTTGTGAGGCAGTTATCCACTTTTTCTTGGTTTGTGTGGGTATGGTAAGCAACAGAAGAGAAGAAGTGTAAATCCAAAATTTGATTTGTTTATATTGACATGAATGAATTGACTTTCACCAACAATATTTGAGTTCACTTGCAGTTTAGTCTTGGAGTTTTAGAAACAATGAATAATCCCAGTGAAAACAATCCTATAAAACAAATCCCTTCATATTCTTCACACAAATGGCAATGATTGCTAAATACTACCCACTTACGCACAATATTTATTCTTTGAAATCCTTAATTTCTCGAAGAATCTTTTCCACCTCCTCTAGGTAAACAGGGTCATATTTTAAGAAAACATTATGAACTCCCAGGTTTTCTGGATTATAAGTCCCTGTAGAGATACATCACGAATACAGCTCTCGTTAAACAATTACTTGCTCTTCTCAGCTAAAATGAAATGAGGTAGTTCAGGCCGGCTGCAGAACAGTACTGGGTTATGTAAGTCCTCCATTCCCAAGAACTAGCTGTAACCCAGAAATGTCCATTTTGCGTTGTAATCCATTATCATATTGCTCTACACACACTTGGTACGACTCCTTCATTTCATGAGTAATCATCTTGCTGCCTATAATTAAACTAACGCATCCAGTAATTAATATCACAAACCATTTAATTCTTATCACTAGCTTGAAAAATGCCGTAAAAAAGTATGGGAGAATTTGCAACGTTTGATTTCTGTAAATTATATTATCCGTAACCCATGGAGTGCCCCGACTCAAAAAGTTATCTGTCTATTTAAAGGCAGCACAGTGACGCAGTGATAGTGTTGATGCCTTACAGCTCCAGAACCCAGGTTCAATCCTGATTATGGGTGTTGTTTGTAGACTTTGCATTGCTCTCCCTGTGACCATGTGGGTATTCGCCAGGTGCTCTGGTCCTTTCCCACATTCCAAAGACGTGTAGATTTGTGCAGAGGTTAATTGGCTTCTGTAAATTGTCCCTAGTGTGTAGTATTGAACTAGTGTATGGATGATCATCGACTCGGTGGGCTGAAGGGTCTGCTGCCATGCTGTATCTCTGAACTAAACATTTCCTCCACATATACTGCCTGGCACACTGCGTTCCTCCAGCACTTCATGTTTTGCTCAAGTTTCCAACATGTACATTTTTGTTTCAGTCATTTAGCCACTGGGCAACAATACCTCCTGGTGGCTGTTTCCAAAAATGCACCCAGATCTCATTCAGATGTTGCATCCGAAGATTAATCAAAGCGACCATTGGCCCTGCAGAAACAAGCCAGGTGAATTTGTGATGGAAAACAACATGGGAAATAAATGGAACATATTATTGTACAAGTCTTCACTAAAGACGACAATTAGCATCCCAGAAATAGGTGTGAAATAAGAGTGGGGAACTCAGGAAAATTAGTTACCAATTTAGCCGAGCAAATTTCCAAACTGTGGGCTGATGTCTCCAGATCCTGAAGGTTTCACTAGAATCTAAAATGAAGTGGCAAAAGATGGTTGATGCATTGGTTTTAATTCCCATGCAAAAGCAGGAGATGCAACATATATCCTTCTATTGCCTTTATTTCCTGCTGTGCAGAGCTCAAATCGTTACTCAGGTAGACATGACTTGATCTCCATGTTTCCAATTTACAGTATTGAATTTGATGCTGATGAATTGGGGGAGATTACTTTGCAGAACATCTCCATTTTGTCCCAGAATTATATTACAATCCAATTGCCTATTTAAATTATTCAAGCTAATCTGATCCAAGCAATTGTAGCCTCATACTCCTTCCAACAAAGCTCAATGCAAGATCAAGGGATCCTAATAATCAATGGTGTGGTTATTCACTAGCTATTACCACCATACTTCAGCCAACATCACCGGACATTCCAACAAAGGTACACAAAAATGCTGGAGAAACTCAGCGGGTGCAGCAGCATCTGCAGTTCCTTCTTAAACACTTTGACATTCCAACAATCCTGGTTCCCACCCTATCAGGACTTTCTCTTGGCCTTTCTCTCCATACTTTCCATATCTATATTACTAAATCTCTGTTCTTGACCGCATTTGGCACACTGTGCTGCGATTTCTGACAGAACGCCGCCACCTACGGCTGTCATTTTTGGCCACCTCATTCAGAGCCCCTCTCCGCCTTATGGGTGCGGAGGATTTTTCCCATCGATGAAAAATCAGAGAGATGTTAATGTTTTTTTAAAAATCACCATTCCCTCTGCTGCCCCTGCTGGAGGGAGGGGGAGGGACTATAAAGCCAGGAAGTGGTGTGCCTCACTTAGTCTCTGCAAGATGGATGAAGCCAAGGGTCACGTCTCTCTGAGCTCTGAATAACACTGAACACATGTCTACACAACTGTGAGTACCCTTAATGTGGTTTGAAAATGAAAATATGGTTTGTTTGAAGTAAAAAGGCACTGCCAGCACATGGTTGTTTGAGTGCTTTGGCTTGAAGTTGAAATACACTACTTACTGCAAATGGTGGCTTGGGAGCTTTGGTTTAAAGTTGAAAGGCACTACTTACTGCAAATGGTGGCTCGGGAGCTTTGGCTTGAAGTTGAAAGGCACTACTTACTGCAAATGGTGGCTTGAAGTTGAAAGGCACTACTTACTGCAAATGGTGGCTTGGGTGCTTTGGCTTGAAGTTGAAAGGCACTACTACTGCAAATGCACTTACTTCCTGCTTTACACTGAATATTGACTGTTTACTGCAAATGATGGCTTGGGAGCTTTGGCTTGAAGTTAAAAAAAATCACCATTCTCGCTGCTGCACCGGCTGGGGGGGGGGGGAGGGGGAGGGACTATAAAACCAGGAAGTGGTGTGCCTCACACTCTCTGCAAGATGGATGAAGCCAAGGGTCACGTCTCTATGAGCTCTGAATTACACAACTGTGAGTACCTTAGTGTGTTTGAAAATGAAAATTGAAGTAAAAGGCACTCCTGTCAATGAAAGGCACCTACTTCAAAAGCTTTGGCTTGAAGTTAAAAGGCACTACTGCAAATTTTCCCTGTGGAGGGGGATTGGGTTAAGATAAAAACCTACGGAAGTGATTTTTGGCCATGTGGCTCAGTCCTCTCCATGATGGTCATGACTGTCAATGAGCTGTGAAAAAACTGAGAATCACACTGTCAATGCCTACACACTTTTCCAGAACTGCGGGTTTTGGGTGTGGGTGTGGTCAGTTTTATGATGGTGGACTCTGTTCAGCTGTGAATCAATGAAACATGAATGTCTGCTGAAGCTGCATTTGGAATTTGGTGGCCTTCGTTTCACCCTGCTTGAAGTGGAATTAAACTGCACTTGGATTTGGCAGCCTTGCATCCTGCTTGAAGTGGTATGAAACTGCACTGAATTTGGTGGCCTTGCACCCTGCTGAAAGTGGTATGAAACTGCACTTGAATTTGGTGGCCTTGCACCCTGCTTAAAGTGGTTGGAAACTGCACTTGAATTCGGTGGCCTTTGCTTGTAGTTGCACCCTGCTCATAGTGGTAAGAAACTGCACTTGAATTTGGTGGCCTTGCACCCTGCTTGAAATGGTAGGAACATGGATTTGAATTTGGTGGCATTGCACCCTGCTTGAAATGGAATTTCAAGGAATAGTCATGAGTCAACTGCCAGCCCACCAGCCGTAAGTTAGCTGCCAGCAGATCAGGCTTGAGGGACTGAGCTGCCACCCCAAGAACCCATACCAGCACTCCAGAAAGCACTGGCCACCAATACTGGAATTGGTGGAGAGGTGGAATATTGCGTTGGGGGACCAGCCCACCCATGTGAACATGGGACCCAACGGGTCCCACTTAGTCCAGTTCTATATTAAAATCTGCACCTAATGTTTCGCAAGTTCTGAGATGCCCAGTGTTTTTACAAACAGATCCTAATTTCCACCATTTTATTTATTTCAGATTCCAGCATCAAAGCTAAACTTTGCATTGGCTTATTGCAAAGGGAGTATTTTAATCTACAGCAATGGATCATAACTTGTATGAATAAAGATCCATAATTACATAATATATGGGACTATTTATACTTGATTGGGATAAATAGCTATACTATCCAGCTACCCCGGCATGACTGCTGATATCTTACGAAAGCAACAACTCTTTCCCTCGTGCCAGAGGATGTCATTTAGAAATATTGCATTTAGCAGGAAGGCAAGGATACCCTTAGCATTAAATATATTGCCAGGTCACACCATGGCTTCCACTGTTTAGTACCCTTGACCTCAGTACTTCTTAGTGAAATAGATATTACCTGGAAATTGCTATCCCCAACATTCATTCATATTTGCCAGCAGATTAAACTAGTGAGGAAATTGAAAGCCAAGTGTACAGCCTTCACCCAATCACTACAAATTGACAAATAGTTCAAACTTTTGAAATTTTAGTTGCCACTTGGTATATTGGTATCATTCAGCAGTTTGTTTTGTAAAGTATACAGCCCAAATTCCACATCAATAAACAATGTGGATTAGAAGGCAGATAGTGGATGACATTTAAATTTGGCACATTATTAAAATTCAGAATGCAAATGATTGTGATGAAGAATATCATTGACAGTTTATAACTGCCTGAACATCAAGTCAGTTCTTGGATTGTCATAATAGATTAAAATTCACACAATTTCAGCATTAGCAAGAGATACAGCCTTGGGGGGAAAAATAATGCGATCCCATTAAAAGCTACAAGCAGAAAATTCATTGTGCAGGGCATGAAGCATTCTTAAGATTTCTCAGCTATGTGTAATTATTAACATCAAGATTCAGATGTAGATTAGCTTTCCTCTCATTCACAAATAAGCAAAAACAAATGGTCTACTGCTAATGCATTTACAAAGTGAAGAATGTCAAATGGTTCCGATCTTAATGATCCATTTAAAACATTGGCCATCCTCAGAAGTTATTGACTCATGACTGATAGGAAGAAGACCAAACAATTGCAGCAGGATCTCTACACAGATTTATATTTAGAAAAAGTGACCGATTTGCATTAACATTTTTAACATTACCTACATTACAAAACAGCACCTTAAAGAGTCAAGAGTCATATGGCAGGGAAACGACATTCAGTCCATGTCATCTCTATTGACTAAGTTGCTCACCTGAGCTAGTTCCATTTTCTTGCATTTGGCACATCAATCTCAAACCTTTTCTGTCTATGTACTTACTTAAAAGCATTTGTAACTGTGACATTGTAACTACGTGTCTCTACCACTTTACCTGGCAACTAGAATCATGCTGCAACTCCCAGTTTGCCTCAAGCTGCCCATCGTTGTATGTAGTTGTAAGCTGTAATGCATTTGCATCTCTGTTCATAAACAAAAGTGATCAGCTCTTTGAATTACGAGATTCAGAGGCTTAGAGCCTGAAAAGTCCGACCCCATTTTATACGACTCGCTGGATTTTTAGTTTAGTTTAGAGATACAGCATGGAAACAGGCCCTTCGGTCCACCGAGTCCGCACCGACCAGTGATCCCCACACATTAACACTATCCCACAAGTGACAAGAGTTTGCTCCTGACCTCGGGTGCTGCCAGTGTGGATTTTGGACGTTGGCCCTGTGTCCATGCGAGTTTCTTGCCCTCCAGGTAGGTTAATTTGCTGCTGTAAATTAAGAGTGCGTACAGAGTGGATAAAAAGTGGGATAACATAGAACTGTGTGAACGGATGCTCAAAGGTGGTGTTGACTCGGTGATCCAAGCTGTATCTCTAAGTACCAAGCAATCCAAATGGCACCATCAACATCCCATCCAGGTCACTGAAATTCGACATTGCTCCATGCCAGTCTTTGTTAGTCACAGATTTGGAACAAAACTCTAAACTCAGGACCAGATTATGAATTTATAAAACCAAACTAGGTTCCAGGCACTCATCAGCCCGCGTAAAAAATAAAAAAAACTTGCCTAACGCAGCTCCTTTTAATTTTGCCCCTCCCGCCTTCAAGCTATCCCCTCTAATATTTGATGTTTCCATCCTGGGGTAAAAAGGTTCTATCTACCTTGTCTATGCCTCTCATTATTCTACATTTTATATATTTTACATGGCGAAGAGCAACTTTGAAATTTTGAAACAGAAAATAGATCACTAGACAATAAATTGCAGCAGAAAATTAATGTTGAATATATTTTTATCTGGTGCGTGAAGAATAGCAATTGACATGACAATACATCTTCAATGAAAAGTAGATTCCAAAGTTGTCAGAACTGAAATTCAGATCACAAACATATCATTCTATTAAAATATTGCACATTTAAAAAGTTGAAAATATAGCTGTACAACAGCTAATTAAAATAAGTTCAACTAGGTACAACTTTTCTTTGTATTTACAATTCTGCAATATTTTTCTGAGGTTACCTTCTTACATCATTCCAAAGAAAACAGGACAGTATTGAATAAACATTTATTTTAATACAAAAGCTGTTAGGATATAGAAGAGTAAAGCAGCCAACACTGCACTGGAAAAATTCTAGTCCTTTTGAAAACCTCAAGTTTTGCATTTCTCTCACCCATCCCCACCCTAAAGTTACATTAAAAAAATTTCAATTAAAAATTGCCTAATTTAGTTTATAAAACATTTTTCATTACTCCAAAAATACAAATTTGTTCTTCATATGCAGCTACAAATCGGTACAAAGCAAAGTTGAATAGTTTGGAGAGCCCAGTTTTACGAGGAAAACAAATTAGAATATTTAACTGGAAGCAGTTAAAAATATTGACTGCGGAACAAAAAAACAAATAAGCAATATAATTGGAAATCTGCGAACTCTACAATTATTCATTGTTACTAGAATTTACCTGCGCGAAAACTACTACTCACTCATCCCCACTCCAAACAGATTAAACAGCGTCCTTTTATATTCTCAATACATACTGATAAAACAATTAGATGATTTGGAAGAAAAACAGCAACCATAATACAAGAATAGATGCCACTCCATTGGATTAAGTATGGGGATCAATGCCTGGTATTAAATATTGTAAAAGAGAGTTGTAGACAAGTTGTAAAACAAAATTAGCAGTTACTTCTTTCCCGCATTCCAAACTGCTAAATTAGATTCAATTTAGGAGTGAGCCAACTTCCTATGCAGGCTCAGATACTATCAAATTCAAAATCTCCTTTATAATTCTAAGTCTTCGCTAGAGTTGATCCTTTAAAAGCAGGTTCTCTGCAATTATTCAATATCCAAACCATTATCCTATTCTGAAGTAATTTTTATTGCAGATTGATGGCAGCTTGGAGAATTCCAATCTATCAAACACTGGTCATTGTGCCAAGGAAAACCCCCTTGTGACACAAGAATTAATTACAAATACAGTGGAATTCAATTGTTTTGACTGGAAGTTCTAAGGTTCACGATAAGGACTGAACAGTTGCAGGCAGATCCTCCCTGCTGCCAGACTTTTAAAAAGATATCTACACACCATGATGTGCTGAGGTATATGTACAGGAGACAAGCAGAGCACCTGATACAGGTCAATTGTTAAAAGGATTGGGCACTGCTACTTATTTATTCAGAGGTTGGTCATTGCTCCCAAGATACATTAGAAGGTAAAATGGAAGATAATGCTGATTTATATAATCAATATAAAAAGTCCCGTTCTATTCTTTGCATTAGTAATCAAAACTATTGCTTTCACGTTACAATTACATTTCTACTCACATGCAAGATACAAATCATTTACAAGTTATTTGCTCTGTTGTACATAATACTTTCATTAAAACTGCAAAGATAATTCCATAACGGGCGCACCATGCACTGCAAAACCAGAATCACTTAATGAGAGGGTAGGGGGGGAGGGGGGGAAAGGTCAGAGATAATTTAAGCAAAATGCAATGTTATACAACTCTGTCACTCTCATCCCGAGCAATGTGCAGAACAAGTTTACAAGTACTACTGAAGCAGAAACTGGCACTGATGAAAAATTGATAATATGTAAACAGAAAGAGGAACTCAACTTGTACATATTAGAGAAAATAACTCATCTTTTTTTTTTTAAAACAATTTTGTTAAATTGCAATCAATTTCAAGAGAAAAATTGAATTGGTTAACTCCCACCATCCAACACTGTGTCAGTTTACTGCCGATTTCCTCGCCATCTCCCACCTCTGGAGACCTCTCTTTGAGCATTATATTCATGCTCCCAATTTCTGCTGTGATGAGAAGTTTGGTCTTGTCGGTACTCAGACTCACGGTTTCCCCGATAGTGCCAGTCGGGATTGTGATCTTGGAAGCGAGCCTCTCGTGGGTAATGACCGTTGTCAGACGGATAGGAACTATATGCTTGTTGCCTTTGGGTGCCGGATATTTTTTCTAAATTCCACGCTGTATGTGAATTTGGATTGGCCAAATTCTGAGGTGCCATTTGCGAGCTTGAAGGCATTCCTCGATTTGTTTGCTGCTGGTTGGAACGATTATTGGTGCTTGGCTGTTGCACAGAAGAACTGCAACTCTGTGGCCCTCCCCTGGCATGCTGCTGCCACATATTGTTTACCTGAAAGTAAAATTAAAATAGTTTAAAACATGCATGGTGCTCAATGAAATACAATAAACAGTAAAAGTGTAAAGAAGAGTCTCGACCCGAAACGTCACCCATTCCTTCCCTTCGGAATGCTGCCTGTCACGCAGAGTTACGCCAGCTTTTTTACAAGATAAGATAGACAATAGGTGCAGGAATAGGCCATTCGGCCCTTCGAGCCAGCACCGCCATTCAATGGGATCATGGCTGATCATCCCCAATCAGTACCCCATTCCTGCCTTCTCCCCCCTATCCCCTGACTCCGCTATTTTTAAGAGCCCCATGTAGCTCTCTCCTGAAAGCATCCCGAGAACCTGCCTCCACCGCCCTGTTAGGCAGAGAATTCCACAGACTTACCACTCTCTGTGAGAAAAAGTGTTTCCTCGTCTCTGTTCTAAATGGCTTACTCCTTATTCTTAAACTGTGGCCCCTAGTTCTGGACTCGCCCAACATCGGGAACATGTTTCCTGCCTCCAGCGTGTCCAAACCCTTAACAATCTTATATGTTTCAATGAGATCCCTTCTCATCTTTCTAAACTCCAGAGTGTACAAGCCCAGCTGCTCCATTCTCTCAGCATATGACAGTCCCGCCACCCCGGGAATTAACCTTGTAAACCTACGCTGCACTCCCTCAATAGCAAGAATGTCCATCCTCAAATTAGGGGACCAAAACTGCACACAATACTCCAGGTGTGGTCTCACTAGGGCTCTGTACAACTGCAGAAGGACCTCTTTGCTCCTATATTCGATTCCACGTGTTATAAAGGCCAACGTGCCATGCGCTTTCTTCACTGCCTGCTGTACCTGCATGCTTACTTTCATTAGACTGATGTACAAGGACCCGCGGATCCCGTTGTACTTCCCCTTTTCCCAACTTCACGCCATTTAGATAGTAATCTGCCTTCCGGTTTTTGCTACCAAAAATTTACAAAATACATTTATTTGTCATTGGTACAGTGAAATGTGTGGTCGCCATACAGCCATTCAAATAATAGAGCACAGAACACGATCGTTTTTAACACAGACATCCCCACAGCTGGATCAAAGTTTCACACTGTGAGAGAAGGCTCCAAAATTCAGTCATCCTCCTCCGTTGTCCTCCCATGGTCGGGGGGCTCACGAACCCCCCGCAGTCGCGGCTACAGGCAGCCCGATGTTCAGGCCCGCTTGCTGGGGTGATGGAAGTCCGATGTCGGGACTGGAGGACATCGTCAGCGGCTTGGGCATCTGAAAATTGCCACTTCCTACCAGAGTCCGCGGCTCCCGAAAGCCACAGGGTGGCGATTCAACGCTGGCGGCCCTCGGCAAAGGGCCACAGGTGTCCGTGATATTGAAGTCAGAGCCGCCCGCGCTGCAGACCACAGCTCCGACGTCGATGCAGCAGGCCCAACACTCCGGAGCTCCAAAACAGCGATCCCAGGTAAGGCATCGCCCGCTCTGCGGTGAATCCAGCGCCGTGCCACCGCTGAAGCTCCGGTACTGGCCGCTCCAATCCAGGTGGTAGGTCACGAGGGGGGGGGGGGGGGGGGCGAGGATGCGTCTTGGAGAAATAGTCGCGTCCTCGCCAGGAAGTGGTTTCCCCCTTACCCTACCTCCCTACCCCACATAAAAAAAGTTAAAGAAACATAGTTTTAAAACTAACTAAAAATAAAAAAGATAGAAAAACAAACAGACTGTAGGCAGAGGCTGCCTTCAGTGCAGCGCACCTAGTGGCATTTTTATGTCTATCTAAGGAAATTGAAATGCATCCCAGTGCCAATAGTGTGGCAAAGCAAGTAGAAAACAAAGGTCACACCACCAAATGCCAATGACCTGAGAGGCAAAGAATGATTGACTCAAACTGGATAAACATCCAAGGAGAAAGAGCAGAGGGGAGTTAACGATAGCCCTTTAAAAAAAAAAATTCCTGCACTCTGCAGAAAGAGCAGAGGGGAGAATTGAATAGCTCTTTAAAACAAACAGCACAGTAATGAAGGACAATATTGCCCTTTATCGGCACGATTCCGAATATAAAACCATTCTAATTAAATAGGGGCAAAAGAACTTCCCATTATATTCAGTATACAGCAGTGAGCTACTTCATTACTCTCTCGACAGATGCAGCAAATGACAGCATTTGTTACACATGCTATATTTCAATCACAAAATTAAAACTAAATAGTTTGGTATTCATCTCAGGCCTGCCAAGGCCCACGCAAAAGACCGTTGAATTCAGCTCACAAATTTGATTGCTATTAAAAGATAATCTGAAATTGAAGAAAACCACCAAATGCTTTCATCCCACAACTTGAATCCTTTTCAAATATCAATCAACATGCGCACTCACTTCTGCCCCAAACTTTACCACTTCAATAAGAAAACTGGATAAGAAGCACTGGAATTTGTTATTAGGACCGAGTATTCTTACTCTCATGTCCACCATCCCTGCCCACCAGATCATAATTTCCACCAGAGGGCCACTGACACCTCCTCATTAAAAATATATTTTGAAAATGAAGTTTATTGCAGGATCAAGACATACTTTTCCACAAACATGATTCACTCACCATGACCTGCCTTTGAAGATTATCAGGTGTAGAAAATGATCTCTGTACATTTTGTGGAGTTGCAAGTCTACCAAGGGGGAAGGAAAAAGAGAAACATGAATACAATGCAGAAAGTAACAGACATCTCAAAACAATGCAAGTTCATTCAGAGCAGTACAATTGTGCACACAGAATTTCATAAACTACTTTTATCAGCATTCTTCCTCTATTACCACTGAAACAATTAACATGCGTTTTTAACCAATAGCACTCTTCTAATCTCCATAGCAAATACACAAGCAAATTCCTGAAGTTAAATTATCCCTATTGCTATAATCAGAAAGTGAGAGCATATTTTCACCACAGAAATGTACAGTATGAAGTACATTTTGTATCAACCAAAGAATGAAAGTGAATTTTGGTGGATGAATTAACTTTATTAAAACAGAACTACAGATAGAACAGGTGAGAAAAAAAGTTTGAGGCCAACCTTAATGGGAGGTTTTTTTAAATTTATTTTTTTATTTTTATAAAGAGTCCAATGTCGGGACCAGATTTTGCCACAATTAACTATACTTTTGTATTGGGCACAATAGCATCTGTTATTAATTTTGGACTTGACACCCTAAAAAAACCCAAGACACTAATAAAATCTAATTTCTGATATCATTTAAGCCATTATAGAACCAATATTCACAATGGATTAACTGGTTTCATACTTAAATTATAGCAGCATGTAGAATAAAAATAGCAGAATCTCTAAAGTTTATACCGATTATTATTGAACTGGCTGGTCTGGTAGGGGCCAGGAGAAGCATTTGAATTCTGAAATTGGCTTCCTTCCCGAGATTCATGAGAACTACCTAGGATGAAAACAAAAAAGATTTGATTGAGATTCCAAGTACAAACACAATACAATTTAACATGCCCATGTTACATTGAAAAAACAATGACAATTCATGTCCCCCCCACACAAAACCAACATTTTTTTTACTATTTTTCATAATTTAGCAGCTCAAATTTCCATAATTGGCTACTGTAAATTGCCCCCGATGTAGCTGGGTGATAGAATCTGTGGAGATGATAAAAATGCAAAGAAAATAATAAAATTAATGATTAGTGCATCTGGATGGTTGATGATTTGTGCCAACTTGGTGGGCCGAACAATCTGTTTCTTTGCTGTATGACTCTATAATTCCTGAAAGATAAGCACCATCTATCTACATTTCAGGCAAAAGCCAAAAATCTAATTGTTTTTCAGGTTAGCAGTGACAGCAGTATTATTCCACATTTCAGCTGCATTTCTTATACCCATGATCTCTACCACGGAAAAAGGACAGAGGGAACAAAATCAACTGCAAATCCTCTCCCAGGGTCTCAAACGTGCCAACACTGGGCCAAAGTGCTGGAACTCCTTGCACAGTATTTTCACCAGATTCACTGCAGGGACTTTTTTCCTTAATGCCTAACAACATACTTTGCTTAACACTCAGAATGTGTTTCCATGAACAAGACCCCAGAGAATCTGTGCTAATTTATGGCCCAGACGCATTACTAAGAGTGTTGCAGGGCAGAAACTTGTCATGAACCCCTATCCTCCTCAATTAAATCAGACCAGCTACATGCATATTTGTCTATAAGAGGCAGAAGGCTGATATATTGTGGCAAATGATTAACCAAAGACTTTTAGTTATCAATGAGACACTAGTTGGATCAGTAGAATTCTACAGCACAGAAAGAGTCCTATCAGCTCACCACAGCCATGCTAACTGCGATCTCTGCCTAATCCCATTTACCTGAAATAGGTCAGTATCCTTCTATTACTATAGATTTAAGTGCCTATGTAAATGCCTTTTAAATGCTGTAATTGTATTCACATCTACCACCTTCTCTGGCAGTTCATTCCCCACAACCCAGTGTGCAAAATGTGTCGTTCAAGTTCAAGTGAGTTTATTGTCATGTGTCCCCTTGTATAGGACAATGAAATTCTTGCTTTGCTTCAGCACACAGAACATAGTAGGCAGATCTTTCTTTCATTTTGCACTCATGTTGTACACTTTTCTGCCCACGTGAACAAAAAGACAAATCTTACATGAAGAGCTCTAGAGTGTTAATTTATCATATGCACTGGGAACAGAAAAATGAAATTCTTACTTGCTGTTGCTGCTTTACAGGAACGTTAACACAACAACAATATTCTAATACTCCAACAAATCATCAGTAATAAGAGTAATAACCTGCAAAAGCCCTTCACTTTCATAAACTTCTGCAAAGTAATTCCTCAATTTCCTATATTCTAGCAAGTTAACCCAGCCTCTTCAATGTTTCATTATAACTACAGCCCTTCATTTCAGGTAATTCCTGGTGCATCTCATCTGCACTCTCTCTATTGCTGCATCATTCCTGTAGTTCGACGACCAGAACTGTCTACAATTTTCTAGGAAATTGGTGAGGCCCACTACACTAGGATAGAAATGTGCAGCTTCACTGTAGTCGGGTCCATAATATGCAAGTCATAGATCACCATGACCATCCACTCATCATCCCTCTTTCCACTATCTACACTACTACCGTCTCCACATCTATCTAATAAAACACACTGCACTTCCTCAGCAAGGCTCAGACCTATACCTCAGAGGGAGATACAGAGACACCACCACTCTTTCCTCCCTTCAAGTCACACAGATAAACTTCTCCTCTAAATATAATTTTGAGCATGATGAGAACCTTCACGATCTGTTCAATACAGCTAAGTGTGAAGTGTTGTATTCTCGGAAGTTAAGCAAGACTTGCACAGTAAATAGCAGGGCTCTGGTGAGTGTTGAAGGACAGAGAGGTGCAGGGTTACAAGCACACAGTTCCCTGAAAGATTTGACCCAATTAGGCTGGTTGTGAAGGCAGCGTTGGTAATACACTTAAAGAGTATTATGGAAAACTCTGGTCACCATTGGAGGAAGGATAACATGAGCTGCAAAGAGTGCAGAAAAGATTCATTAAAAAAGGGCTTGAGTTATAAAGAGACTGGGTCTTTTTTCATGGAGCGCAAGAGTCTGAGAGATGATAGAGGTATGCAAGATCATAAGGTGTATCAGGTGAATGGTTTGTCTTTTTCACCTATTACGAGAGTCTAAAACTAGACAGCAGAGTTTTAGGGTGAGAGGGGAAAGATTTTTTTTAAAAGGGCCCGAGGGTCTACTTTTTCCCCATCTGGTGGATATACAGGGCGAGCTACCAAATGAAGTGGTAGAAACAAGTACAAATATGCTTAAGACATTAGAGAGAGATATGCAAGTAGAACAGGATTAGAGGGATACGAGCCAAACACAGGCAGATAACACTGGTTCAGGTCGGCAACATGGGCCAAAGGTGGGATAAGTATATGTATGTGTGGACAGTACGTACAAACAAGGGGTGCCCCTCTGCTTCCCTTTGTACTGCCCTCCGGGAGATATAATGGGCTTCCATTCCATCAGTCTGCACATGAAATAGATCATCATTGTCGACTTTCAGCTTTCACATAACTTCAATGCGGCTCAATATACAGCTCAAGAAAAAGCATCACAACATTAGAAACTTGTAGGCTCAATACAGAGGTAGATATTTTCCAAATCAAGAAATACTAATGTGTCCTGAGGCAATGATTTTATACTAGCTCCGTTTTCCATTTAATTTCCAACACCCAGTCACAAATAAAAACCATTGTAATCTCGGGTACTACTTGCATCCTCCAATCAAGCATCCCAATCCCAGGCTTCTGTTTAATCTCTGCATTTATCAAAACCACTGCCTTAAAAATTGACTAGTTTCTCCAGAACATTTCGAATTGTTTATTGCATATCTCAGGTACCAAGCAAATATTTTGATTGACCATTATGTTAATTCTTACCTGATCTGAACTGGACTTTGATTGCCCTGCCATACAGCTGGATTCCATTCAGCAAATCCTTCCCGTAATGGACAGACTCCTCGTGCTTAAAATTCACGAACGCGAACAGTTTTGATTTCCCGTCTTTATCCCGAGGAATTTTTACCGCCAATAGCGGGCCAGCCTGGTAAACAGAAAATGAATCTGTCAATTGTACATTGTGAAACTGCGATTTATGGGATGCGAGGGCTGCCTCAGAGACCTGGGTTTATGTGTCGTGCGGTTTTGTAGGTAGATTGGCCTCTGTAAAATTGCCCCGTATGTGGAGGAAGTGATGAGAAGTGGGATAACAGAACTTGTTGTGCTGATTGGAGTGGACTCGATGGTGGGTCGAATGATCCGTTTCCATTTGTATCACTAAACAAGGGTTAAAGTAGAGTTTGAAATAAAGTGGTTAAAGCCTGTACAGCGATTTAATCTGCAGGAGCGAGAATAAAATCCCTCCTGGGAGCCTTTCGGAGTGTAAATAACCCAAATCCCGCCAGCAGGGCAACGACTCTGCGAGACGGCGTCTGCTTCTGATTAGATGGAAACTTTGCGGGAGTTTCGTTTAAACTGAGCGCCGGGCAAGTTCGCCGCAGCACGAGGGGGCGAAATATATCTGAAATCAAACAATTCGAGGGGGAGAAAAGGGACGAAGTCCACCGGAAAATATTACAATCAGCCCGTCCCAGGGTATCGGCACTTCGGGAGCACAAGGGACGTGGCCGGAGGAGGCAGGCCGGCGCCTGAGCAACAGGCCTCGATAGAAACAAAAAGCTGGAGTAACTCAGCGGGACAAGCAGTATCTCTGGAGAGAAGGAATGGGTGACGTTTCGGGTGGTGACCCTTCTTCAGACAGAGTCGGGGGAGAGGGGGTCGATAGAGGGGAGAGAAGGCCTCGATAGGCCGGCCGCCCGCCCTCCCTTACCTGGAGGAACAGCTCGAACAGGAGCTCCTCCGTCACTTTAATGTCCAGGTTCCCGATAAACAACGTCTTATTCGCATCGTCCGATACCCCCATGGTGGCTGCAGTCCCCTGCCCGCCCGGCACCCGAGGGTAAAACCAGCCCGTAAATCCGATTAAGGCGCCTTTTTAAAAGCCGCGTCTTCCCCTTCCTCAGGCCCCGCTTCCGCCCCGCTGGTTTCGTCACCCGGGCACACTTCCGCCCCGCAAGCCTCCATCTCAGACAACAAACTAAAGTCATTATAGGAAGGGAGCACAGTTTTTATATCTTCTGTGGTATATAAAGTAATGCTCTATGACCTACTTCACAACTTTTTTGATAGTGCATTTCCTAGTATTTAGAAACTGATATGGAATAGTAGTAGAAATAAGGATCTGCAGATGATGGTTTACAAAAAAAGACACAAAGTGTTGGAGTAGCTCAGGTGGTCAGGCAGCATCTCCGAACAAAAATGGATAGGTGACGTTTTGAGTCAGCACACCTACTTTAGACTGACATGCAACAAAATGAAGGTAGTTCGAAGAAGGGTCCCAACCCAAAACATCGCCTATCCAGGAACAAGAACCAATTTGTAAAATAGTTTCAAATTATTTTTATTTTCTAGTGGTGGAAATATTTCCCAACTACACTTCTACAATGGATAATACACGTGGTGATGGAGCCAAGTGAAAGATACCAGTAAAAAAAAAAAAAAAACAGGGAGTATATCAGTTAGAGGGAAGGTGATGAATAAAATCTGAAATTAACAAAAGAAAATAAACTATGAATTCTGCAAATGTGAAAATCAAAAAGCTAATTATCTGAAAGAGTTGAAGTCAATGTTTAGCCTACAAGATTGTAATGTAAAAGATAACGCAGTCATAAGACAAGGTATTATTCTTCTGTCTGGAAAATAACGAGAATGACAAATCCAAAGAATCAGATAGATTCAATGTCCAGTGCTTTAACAGACATAGGTGAGGATACTGCAGTTATACTTCTCTTTCAGCTTTACTTTTGTTGCGCTGACTAGGTAGCACACAACAAAAGCTTTTCACTGTACCTCGGTACGTGACAAACTAAACTAACTTAACCGCTCTGTTAGACTGGAATATTATACATAATACTATTCTTTAGGAAAGAGGGATAAAACTGAATTCTAACAGCGATATAGGTGACAGAGATGCAAAGAAACTAAGATATTAGGCATATTTGAAACAGTCAGACAGATTTTGTAAACAAAAACACACTTCAGTTTGCTGCTTTGCTGTATATTACATCCAATCATGAATGATGGTTGACATTTAGTCAACTAACCAGAAGAAACTCCCAAAACATCTCAATCCTCAACATAGCAGGGCTCACAGCAAGGCTGAATTATTCACAACCACGTTTCGGCAGAAGTGAACACCAGATGATTTATCTTGACTTCTTCCTGAGATTCCCATTATCACAGAAGCTGGCTTCCATTCACTCCAATATATATCACTGAAAGCACTCAATGCAGCAAAACATATGGGACCAGAGAATATCCCGAGTGCAGTACTAAAATTTACACTTAAAACCTAGCTGCGTCTCAAGCTAAGGTGTCATTGTACACTTACAACATTGGCATCCACCAGAGGTGGAAAAACTACCCAGCCATGACCTGTTCAGAAACTGCATGACAAATCCAATCCAGCTAATCGCCAACAACTCGGTCTACTCTCAATGATCAGTAACATGATGAAAGATTCCATAGACAATATTATCAAACACTTGCTCACCGATAACTCAAATTAGAGATTAACCAGCAGGTTTCACCAGACGATTGGGTTCCAGACCACATCACAGTCTTGGTTAAAATGTGGATCAAAGAACTGAATTGCAACGGTGACCTGAGAGTGAAAGTGAATCAACTTAACGTCTTTTAATCTAAATATGGACATCGAGCCCTGCTAAAGCTGAAGTCAATAGGATTCAAAGAAAAAAAAACATTCCAGTGGTTGAAAGTTTAAAAAAACACACACATAAAGGAAGGTAGACAAAAATGCTGGAGAAACTCAGTGGGTGAAGCAGTATCTATGGAGCGAAGGAATAGGTGATGTTTTGGGTCGAGACCTTTCTTCAGACTGAGGAAGATGATTTTGTTTGTGGGTCAAAATCCAATCCCTGAACATCATTATAGGAATTCTTCAGGGTGATTTCCCAGAGTCAACATCAATGCTTCTTCAATGACCCAACTACTACAGCCACAATTACCAAGCAATGACGATAGAGAATCTAATCAGCTAACCTTGACATTCAGCGTAGGAAGGAACTGTAGATGCTGGTTTACACCAAAGATAGACACAACATGTTAGAGTAACTCAAGGGGTCAGGTAGTATCACTGGAGAAAAGGAGTAAGTGACGTCTCAGGTTAAGACCCTTCTTCAGACCGAATCTGAATGATTGCAACCTGAAACATCACCTATTCCTTTTCTCCAGAGATGCTGCCTGACCTACTGAATTACTCCAGCATTTTGTATCAACCTTGACATTTTATTGCTCAACGATTGCCAAGTCCTTGACCATCAATATCCTGAGGATTCCCATTGACCATGAACTATACTAGAACAGCCAGATACTGTAACTACATGGTTGAGTGTCCCGAGGTGAATGATAATCCAAAGCTTTTCAACCATACACAATGCAAATGTGGGGAAATGATGGAATACTTCGCACTTGCCTGGATGAGTGCAGCACTAATAACCCTCAAGAGCTTGGCATCATTTAGCATGGCAACATACTTGATTGGCACTTTGTCCACCACCCTAAACATAATTTCCTTTCATCAACTACAAAATATACTGGCCCAGGTTACTCCAAGAGCACCACCTAAATACATGATCTCTACCACTGCATAAGGGTACAGAACCTGCCAAGTTATTTTCCAGGGTGTACACCATCTTCTAGGGGTTATGGGGCGAAGGCAGGGGAATGGAGTTGAGAGGGAAAGATAGATCAGTCATGATTGAATGGCGGCGTAGACTTGATGGGCCAAATGGCCTAATTCTGCTCCTAGAACTTATGAACTGATTTGGAAATATACATTACTAAACTAAGTGGGACCCGTTGGGTCCCATGTTCACACGGGAGGGCTGGTCCCCCAACACAATATTCCACCTCTCCACCAATTCCAATATTGGTGGACAATGGGGGGGGGGACTCAGTCTCTCAAGCCTGATGTGCGGGCAGCTCACTCACGGCTGGTGGGCCGGCAGTTGACTCACGGCTATTCCTTGAAATTCCATCAAGCCAGCAAATTCAAGTGCAGTTTTATACCACTTCAAGCAGGGTGCAAGGCCACCAAATTCAGGTGCAGTTTCCTACCACTTCAAGCAGGGTGCAAGGCCACCAAATTCAAGAGCAGTTTCCGACTACTTCCAGCAGGGCACAAGGCCACCGAATTCAAGTGCAGTTTCATACCACTTCAAGCAGGGTGCAAGGCCACCTAATTCAAGTGCAGTTTCATCCACTTTAAGAAGGGTGAAACCACCATAAAACCACACAAAACACCACACTCACAGTTCAGTAGACATTCAGTGTGTTCAGTTGATTCACAGCTCAGAGTCGTGACCCCTCCCTCCCCCATCACGCAGAGACTGAGCCACGCCCACACTTCTGGGTTTTATGATCCCTCCCTACACCCACCGGAAAAGGTGTGGCCTTCATGGCGTGATTGACAGGAGAAAGATTCTAACATTTTTTTAAAACACTAATAACACTATTATTTTTCATTGATGGGAATAATCCTCTGCACCTGATGAGCGGAGGGGGACTAAGATGGCCAAAAATCACAGCCGCAAGTGGTAGCATTTTATCTAAAATCAATATACATTGCAAACAGCAAGTTGTTAAGTTTAGACTTCCAACCATTTGCAGTGCGTTTACTTCACCCCAACCCCCACCAACCATTTGCAGTGCTTTTACTTCAACCCAACCCCCACCAACCATTTGCAGTGCTTTTACTTCAACCCAAACCCCACCAACCATTTGCAGTGCTTTTACTTCAACCCAACCTACACCAACCATTTGCAACCTCCACCAACCATTTTCATTTTCAAACCTCATTAAGGGCACTCAAGGTCAGTAAAACCACACACAGTTTAGTAGACATGTGTTCAGTGTTATTCACAGCTCAGACTGAGAGACGTGACCCTCTCACTTTCCCCCATCTTGCAGAGACTGACTGAGGCACAACATTTCCATATGTTATAGTCCCTCTCCCCCCTCCCCCACCCCACGAGCAGGGGCAGCAGACAGAATCTCGAATTTGTTTTAAACATTAATAACTCTTTTATTTTTCATTGATGGGAAAAATCTTCTTCTCCTGCGCAGTGGACGGGGACTCTGGGTACGATGGCCAAAAATCACAGCCATACGTGGCAGCGTTTTTCTAAAATCATGAAACAGAAAAACAGGGAGTGCTCAAGATCAGACTTTTAGTAATATAGATTGTCAATTCTTTGGTGTTACTGTTTATAAATCCTGAAATTCCTTTTTCAGTGGTACTGTGACAGTATCTTCACCACAAAGACTGCAGGTCAATATGGCAGCTCACCGCCTTCACAGGAGCAACAAGACAACAAACACAGATAAGACAAGCAATGTCTTGATCCTGGAAAATTAATGCAATTAAAATACTGGAATTTTACTGATGAGAGAACCAGCGATGTATAAAAAAAAGTCATGTCCAATGAACCAAAAGGCTTTTATTTTACAAGAGGTTTATAAATAGTAGACAACGGAACATTTATTTATTTAGGCTTCCAGTCAGTAGAGTTTGCCACAAGACAGAATAAGCAACACGAAAACTTGGAGAATTGAAGACAAGTTATTGATGTCTGAGATATTGACAGAAGCACAGTGGTGCATTTGGAAGAGCTGCTGCCTCACAGCGCCAGTGACCTGGACCTGCTAAGTTATCAGCCCTACATTCCATAGCCTGGTGAAAACAAGTTTCCAGATGCGTTTGCCTCTCGAAAACAAGTTTCCAGACGCGCCTGCCTCTCGAAAACAAGTTTCCAGATGCGTTTGTCTCTCAAAAACAAGTTTTCAGACGCATTATCTCCTCGCACCTGTGATCCTTGCCTGGGAACACAGTCTTCAAGGCCATTCTATGTGAAAGTGTAACGTTGGCAAACACAACATAACAGCAAAGGTTGGGTAGACCACCCACACCCCCTGCCAGTAGTAGCGCAGAAATGTTGCAGACAAGAGGGGCTTATAATTGTTTCAGGGGGGGGGGGGGGGGGGGGGGGGGGGCAGTGGCACGGTATGCTCTGATAAGAAATGCCATAACGATTGGTGTTGGGCGATTGGTGTTTCGGTGAGAGAAATCCAGCCTCGGAACATGTCGTGAACGAAACATCCTGTGCACTGATAAGTTTGGGAGTGTGTACAGGTTTACGTGAGTGTATGTAGAAACATCCTGCGGCGTGCTTTGCTGTATACTCGGGGTTTGCGAGCACGTTCGGGGATAATCGCGGATACATGAGTTTATGTGCCTCATTTAGTAGTGTAATAAATTACTAAGTAAATCAAAACTTATCTGAATCCAGTGATTTATCAAATACAACACCGTCTTTGAAAAGTCCATGCTTGGCCTAAAGATATGCAATTTCTCACTTTCTCACTCTGAGGCACTGGGTCCTGGCAACACTGGATTGATGAAGTAGGGGTCAGCCTGGCCTAGCACAATACCGTTGGCACCTTCCACTGCCACTCCATGCAGCTGCTTGCCCGCAGACTCCGTTCAATTCACTCACCCAGCTACTGTGGGGCCTAGCATTGCTGCCGCCACAATCACCAAGATCTACGACCACATATTACCATATTAGCTGATTACAGAACTTTAGGGGACTTAGCCGGAGCGTGGGAGACGGGTTTGTGGACCTTTCACAGTTGTCAATTTTCCCCTTCACCTTCCACCAGCGCTTTGTATGGCAATATTCAATTCAATTCAATTCAACTTTAATGTCATCGCACAAATACAAGTATCAGTACAACGAAATGCAGTTTTGCGTCAGTCCGTAGTAGTTGTACATAAAGAGAAAAAAAAACAAGAAAAAAATAGAAAGAGTAGGACTTGGATGAGCTACCCTAATTGATAGGACATTAATTGATAGCTGACTGGTGGCACCTCATAGTAATCAGTATTGTGCTCTCAAATATTCATTGCATTTATCGTCAACTTTGCATGACAGGACAATATTATGGTAAAGCAAAATATATTTTTTAAATGTATCCACATATCCAAGTTTGCTGATACCACAAAGCATCAAAGATATTAAAAATATAATTGATTTAAATTAGAACAGAAAATGTAGTACTCTTCGGATCGAGAATACAATACTAGAGCTATGCATAGTCCTGGCTCCATGTCCTGCTGCCCATTTGTATTGACACAGATATCTTCTGAACCTTGCTGGAACAATGAATGTCATGTTAAAAGTGATGCATGAACAGATTTCCGTCAACCAACTTTATTAAATTACTCACGATGTATATATACACCTGAATTTGATAACATGATTAAAATTAGAGGTCCTTTACAAAAATAAACTTGTTATTGGAAACATATTCATGATTTGCAGTTTGTTCCATATGTGACTCAGTAAATAATACCAGGGCCTGGGTATATCATATAGACAAACAAGGCCTTCTGTTCGACCACAGTCTGCTAATTTAACAAAGGTAAATCAGAAATAGGATGATGCACATGCCATCAGTGAATTTGTCAGTGAGAAGAAAGTGAGCCACAGTTATTTCTCATGAATTCCAAAGACTTAAATGCCAAGAATGATTTGCTGCATCTTATCCCGAACTGGTTAAATACGCAGCAAGCTCAAAATTCATATGCTAAGGAAGGCAACAAAAGTTTCACAAACATTACCAAGTATTCCCAGTAGCCGCCAAAGACGAGATAAAATTGATGGACAAGAAATCAAAAATGAATTAAAAGAAAAGAGAAATAGCCATTTTTCCTGGACCAGCCTCATCATCCAGAATCACCACAATAAGGCCCAGGGCTTCCACAAGTATTTGGGCAGATACTTGAAGCTGCCTTCGCTTTAACTCACTCCAGTTAAGGGCAAGGTTTACCTGGTAATGAGTTACTGGGCAATGTAGTTGAAAAAATCCTGCTCCAGGAACTCATTGGCCAGTTGGCTGTAGGCAAATCTAGATTCTTGATTAGTAAGGGTGTGGGAGAGGCAGGGGTATGGGGTTGAGAGTGAAAGGTAGATCAGCCGTGATTTAATAATGGAGTGGACTCGATGGGCCAATTCAGCTCCTACGACTTATGAAGCTAGAACTGGAGATTCTGTCGAATCGGTTGTGAGTAATGAGTTTTCAAATATTTTGCTTTAAACAAACGAAATGAATATAACTAACATGTTAACAATGAAACGGTATAATGTAAACATGAAGGTAAAGCAAAATATTTTTTTAAACCTACCTTGTGGGTGGTCTCCAATCTTGGGTCCCCAGTAAATCAATGAGATCTTGGGTCTATAACAACCGATTACACCAGCAAAGATAAAAGGTGAACTGCTGGATGAGGCAGTTGAGGCCAGTTCATTGGCCATATTTAAGAGGGAGTTAGATGTGACCTTTGTGGGTAAAGGGATCAGGGGATATGGAGAGAAGGCAGGTACAGGATACTGAGTTGGATGATCAGCCATGATCATATTGAATGGCGGTGCAGGCTCGAAGGTCCGAATGGCCTACTCCTGCACCTATTTTCTATGTTTCTATCTCTGGAGGGAAATGTTCAGCCGACGGTTCGGGTCCACACCTTGCAGGTGGACTCCAGGCAGTGTCCCTCCACTGATGCTGCCTGACCTGCTAAGTTGCTCCAGCAAATCTCCTGCTTTTTGCTCCAGGTCCCAGCATCCGAAGTCTCTTGTCCCAGCCCAAGCGCCCAGTCTGACGCCGCAGATCCCGGCCAGGCTGTGTCTCGCCGCTGCATCCCAAGCGGCGGATCCAACTCATGGAAGGTGGTCGGTAAGTCCCGGACTTGGTGCACTTCGAGAGGATGGGCGATGGCAGCTTTGTCGGTATCAATGAACTGCGATTTATTCTGCACCAAGGCTCGACGACGGCGACAATATCCATCTATCTATCTCACCGTGCAACAGATGAGGGAGAACCCACAGGACAACTTGCAGCTTCACGTTTAATCTGCAGCGTTAATGGGCATGTACAGTCAATATTAAATAACGCGCATCCTCACTAAATGAAGTGGGAGGATAAACAAGCCAGGCGGAGCTCGACTCCTGGCCTCCTTGACGACATGTTTTTGCGACAATGCGGGAGGGAGAGGGCGAGGCCTGTTGCTAAGCAATGCCGGAGGGCCGATTGGCCGCCATGCTGATGCTGCGTGGTCACAGGGCCGCTCTTAAAGCTAAGAACTTACCCCTTGTCACCGCCATTCAGTTTCCCCGCCGCAGCCATTTCACCGAGCGCTCAGTCGGCCGCCCTCACTCGCCTTCTCCTCATCCACCCTTCGCCTCTGGACCGGCAGCTCGGCTGTTGCCCCGACGTTTGACCACCATGGCAGAGGAGAGTATGGCAAAGAGGATGGTCTGGGTGGACCTGGAGGTAACTTGCTTTGCTGCTCGAAAACTCTTTCAATGCCAAATCTTTCGGTCAGCTTGGAGTCTGGAGAGCGAAAGCAAAGTTTCATCATCCAATTATTGCACAATTTGTAAAAATATTTATTGTACCCCGAAAATAATGTAATTGTTTCATTAAGTGGCTTTTCTTGAATCGTTCCGTGTTTTAATTACGTCACATTTAGGCACTCGTATTTGCCTTTCCTGTTTGACGGATTTTTGCATTTAATCTCATGGGAGAAAGAAATGTATATTTTTGCAGAGATGGGGTAAAGCTAAAACAGTACTGTATATAGTGTGACATTGTTTAATTCCCCATTTTCTCAGTAGTAAAATCACAATGTATTTACTATAAGATCTCTTGAAAATGTTGACATTCAATTCAACAGTGATTTAAATGAGGGAAGATTATTACGCTTGGAACTGTTGTCCTGCATATGTAATGTGCCAGAGTCATATAAATTCTCCAAATTACTTTTATTGCTGGTGAACTGTTTAGTTGATTATGGAGGTGTTCGATGTAAAATGGCCACATGGCACATGGCCACATTATTAAAAAGAACTGGGATATGAAAGTGAATTAAGAGAGAGTTAAACCTAAAGATTCAAGGTATCTGCCCCAGTTGGAAAACTTTAGTGATGTACACAGCTGGGAAATTAATGAAGGAGATACACATGAGAAGTATCTATCCAGTTAAAATTGGTTAATGTACTGAGATTGTAAAATTGAGTAAGCACATTTTGCTCTGCACTGCAAATGAAACATTGGCATGTTGTACTTAATGCTGCAAATAGTGCTAATAATTAAAGGATTAATATGATTATTTTTTTTGCTGTGGAGCTTGTGTAAAAGGATTACATGCTTGGAAGCATTTTTGGAAACTTTCTAGGTTATCAAAGGAGTATTACACTTTATAAAGATACTCATTGCCAATGTGTCTTTTACTATCAATCAAATCTTAATTTGTACTATGGTCTGATAATTTCCTTTTTTACCCAAATAGCTGACCGGATTGGATGTAGAAAAAGACAAAATCATAGAAATGGCTTGCATTATAACCGATTCAGAATTGAATATATTGGCTGAGGTAAGGTGCCTAAAAAATTGACAGGATTCACCTGATAATTGTGAAAGTTGTCAAAATTTGTATTTTTATTTAATTTAACACTGAATCTCTAGTATTTCTTTATTGTCAGGGTCCACACTTGATTGTTAACCAACCAAATGAGCTCCTGGATGGCATGTCAGAATGGTGTGTGGAACACCATGGAAAGGTATAGTATTTCCCACTAATGTTTACATTGGCAGTTCTGCACAGCAAACGTTAAAGTCTCTGCTCTTTTGATCCTGCAAAAAAAATTCTGCTTGCCTTTCAATGGAAGACGTATTACATTTTGTTTGCTATACTCTTACTTTGGTTTATATGTTGCTTTTAATGATTCGTCGTTGAAGTTCAAAAAAATAGAATTAAATCTTTTCTCTAAAAATTGAAATATTGTACTTCAACATTATCTTTGTACATTATTTAAACAGTTTTGATATCTTTGAAGGATTTTCTGTGATATCCTCTGTGGTATTGTGGACTAAATATCTTTTCACTTTTCAAAACTATTTTGAAGATCTTTATGAAATGTTGTTATTTGGCTAACCGACATCTTGATTTCAACTCTGTTCCACAAGGTAAATTGAAAATAAATTTAAGTAAATGTTTTTTGTGAAGTACAATTGTGATAATTGCCATTCTTTGTTTTTGGGGAGATAGAAATAGACGCATTTAGTCTTGCAACAAAAGCACAAATATTTGATTTCAATATCACTTTCCCAAGACAAGAAAATAAGGGCCTGAAGAGGCTACCATGCTATAAAGCCTAATTTTCCATTCAGTATGATCATTGCTTATCTTTGCCAGCCTCGACTATTGTGTCATTCCCCATACTCTTTGGTTCAGTCTTTCAAATATTGTCTCTAACTTAACGTGTAATCATATACATACTTTGCATCTGTTTTCACCAAGGAGAAAGACATTGAAACAGTGAGATCAGTGTGGAGAATACTAATATGCAAGGGCAGTTTGAGATTAAGAAGGAGGTACACTTCAAAAGTGGATAAATCCCAAGGACCTAATGGGATCTTTCCTAGATTATTAAGAGAGGAAGTTGCAGGAGCTTAGACAAAAATCTTAAAATTTTTAGTCAGATGGATTCAGAACTGACATTGATAGAAGACAAAGGGTTATGGTAGAAGGACAATATTCAGGCTGCAGGTCTGTGACTAGTGGAGATCCATAGGGTCCTATGCTGGGGCCTCTGTTTGTGATGTATATAAATGTAGGCGGAAAGGTTACTAAGTTTACAGATGACACCGAGTATTGTGATAGACTGTAAGGAAGTCTATCAAAGTATACAGCATGATATGGAACAGTTACCGAAATGGCAGGTGCAGTTTAATCTGAGCAATTGTGAGATTTTGTACTTTGGGAGGCCAAATGTAAGAGGGACATAGGCACAAAATGCCCGAGTAACTCAGCGGGACAGGCAGCATCTAGAGAAGGAATGGGTGAAGTTTCAGGTGGAGACCCTTCTTCAGTAAGAGAGATATGGGTGTTTCTGTAAATACAGCAATCAGTAGTGAAACTGAAGGTCTCCATACTTCCAGGTTATTTTCCTGTTTTTTATGTAATATTCCCATTGTTTCATATCCTGTATTTTAAGTAGTATAAATCATAGTGTATAGCCAAAATAATGAGATGAAGCAAAAATAAATAAATCTGTTTTTACAATTAAAATATCAGATATGTCCCTGTGTTTTCTTGCCTGTTTTGTGACATTTTTCAAGTGGGATTTCATCAAATCCTTGGGCTAATTTATACCAGAACGATTACACAAATTTTAAATATTACATTTTGATCACAAATTAGTGCAAAAGGATCATGGGTGGGCCAGTTTTTAATGCTGTGGTATTTTGTTATAATTTAATAACTTTCAAATTTGGCCACCCATGTCGCAGGTTGCTATCTTTATTTATGGAAACGCCCATATACAATTAATGACATTACCCTTAACGGCATTGATGTACAGAGGAACCTTGAGATCCAAATTCCTAACTGCAAAAAATGACAATACAAGTAGAGTGGTAAAAGAAGGCATATGGTATGCTTGCCTTTGTTCATCAGACCATTGAGTATTAGAATCGGGGATCCAACTCTATAAGACTTTGATTAGGCTGCAATTGGAGTATTACGTACAGTTCTGGTTGCCATGTAACAGGAAGGATGTGGAGACTTTAGAAAGGATGCAGAGGACGTTTACCAGAATGATACCTGGATTAAGCTACATGGAGAAGTTTGACAGACTCTGATTGTTTACTCTGGAATTTTGAACGTATTAAATTTTGATCAAATTTTCAGGGAGACTTAATAGACGAATATAGATAGTCAGAACCTACTTACCAGGAAGGAAATATCAAATACTAGAGAATATAGCTTTACGGTCAAAGTTTAAAGGCGATGTGCAGGGCAAATTTTTTTTGCAGTGTGGCGAATGCTTGGAACGTGATTCCAGGGATGGTGGCAGATCATGGTGCTTTTAAAAACCTTTGGATATGCATATAGATATATGGGGCTGGAGGGATGCTGATTATGTGCAGAAAGATAAGGGTTGGTCTTTTTCACAAACATTGTGGGCCGAAGGGCCTATTCCTGCGCTATTCTGTTCTATGTTATAATAACTGGAAGCGCATATCTTTATTACAGGAAAATCCTGGCCTTTGGCGTGGGTTTGGTGTAAAAAAATAATAGAAATGGATATTGAATGTTAATTTTAGTATCAACTGTACAAGGTTTGTTCAGTTCACTGATGTTTAAAAGTTGCCACCGAACCATGACGTTGCTGTGGCTGTAGGTTTGATTGTACCAGTGAATAACTATGAACTTTGCCAAGAATTTGTACTTTTGCCTTTGAAACAGTAAGTATATATACTTTGTGATTTATTTCCTTTTAGTCGGGTCTCACACAGGCAGTGAAGGACAGCAAAATCAGCCAGCAGCAAGCAGAATATGAATTCCTGTCCTTTGTACGTCAGCATATCCCTCCGGGCCACTGTCCTCTTGCAGGTATGTTTGGGCAGTTAAATTATTCTCTAGCTTCCATGGGTGTTCTTATTCTGCAGTGCCCATTGTTTCATTTATTTAAAATAAGTCTGCAATTAGAGTAAATATGAACTTCATAATCATACTTTATTAGCCAAGTATGTTTTGCAACATACAAGGAATTTGATTTGCCATATAGTCATACTAATAAAAAGTAACAGATCACACAAATTACATTTTAACATAAACATGCACCACAGTGACTCCTCCACATTCCTCGCTCTAATGGAAGGCAAAAAAAGGTTCAATCTCTTCCCTTCTTTGTCGTCCAGCGGTCAGGGGCTTCGAGCCTTTCGTTGACGGGACAATCTTACTCCCTTAGCCGGAGGCGGGCCTCCTCGTCGGGGCGATCAAGCTCCTGCATCAGGAGGGGGGAGAAGGAGAATCTCTGCTCCCCTGGGCTGGGTGATCTGACGGTCTAGGCGAGTCGAACGTTGTGCGGTTTTGGAGCTTTCCGACGTCAGTCTCTTACCCGAGACTGCAAGCTCCTTGATGTTAAAGTCCGCAGGCCGCGGTTGGAGCATCGATCCCAGGCAAGGGATCGGCTCCGATGGCAAATCCATGTCCCCGC
Source organism: Leucoraja erinaceus (assembly GCF_028641065.1). Classification (NCBI taxonomy): domain Eukaryota; kingdom Metazoa; phylum Chordata; class Chondrichthyes; order Rajiformes; family Rajidae; genus Leucoraja; species Leucoraja erinaceus. The sequence goes on from NC_073408.1 coordinate 12,505,617, forward strand.
GGTGGGGCTCAAAGTCAGTCCCGAGCAAGGCCTCCAGCTCCACGACGTTAGGCCGCATAGCGACCGGAGATACGACCCGGAAAACAATCGCATCTCCGGCAAGGTAAGAGATTGAAAAAAACGTTTCCCCCTGACCCCCCCCGCCCAACCCCCACATAAAACAAACCAGAGGACATTAACACATACTTTTTAAACACACTAAAAATAACAAAAAAAAGACAAAGGACAGACAGATTCTTCAACTCTTCAAGCAATCAAGACAAGGAATCACATGGGTAGTAAAAGAATTGTCTTGTGAAATAACTTTTCACTTCAAGGCATAGCCCTTCTCAAAATGTTTAATGTCAGAGTAATTCTAAAATGAATGTTTGGAAGAACCTATGATTTTGAATTCTGACCATCCTCCCTGTGCTCAGTTTGAGTGAGTAATTGGTCAGTTATTTTTAAAATTACATTAGATTCTCAGAATTGCTGAGATATGCTGTCACATGGTACATGTCTTTCAAAAGGAGTGGAAAGTTCAAAGGGATGAAGTGCAACAGCAGAAAATTTTATGTTTTTAACTTGCAGGAAGTTCAGTCCATGCTGACAAAAAATTTCTCGACAAGTATATGCCACAGTTCATGGAGCACTTGCATTACAGAATAATTGACGTCAGCACCATCAAGGAATTGTGCAGGTAAAATTTTACAATTGCCAATTGCAGATCATCGCTGCAAAGTGTGGTGCTTACAGCTGCACATAAACTAAGACCATTCAGGTTGCAATTGATGGCTGTCAATCAAGCCCTTGCCATACTGACTTATCAAGATCCTTGATAAACATTAATTTCTTGTTCACGGATAGACTTTTAGCCCCTTAAGCCTATTCCTATATTCTTTAAACCAAAGCTAGTATATGCCATAAATCCATCCACTTGCCATGCTTCCGTATCAAACAATCTTATGTGATCTAGAAAAAACTTCTAATTTTAAAACTTAAACTTTTTGTGGGGGAGTTTAGTCTTAAGTGGTAGGATGTGGGAGGAAAACAGATCACCTGATAGAAACCCACAGTGAGAATTTGTAAACTCCACACAGAGATGGAACCCCAGGTTAGCATCGAACCTTGGTGTCCCATCATGTGAGGCAGTGGCTCTACCAGCTGCACCACTGTGCTGATTTTTGTAATAGATGTTTAAATTAACCAGTCTGGTTTTCTTGCTTCCTGAAAGTATAACACATCTGCCATTTTTTCCCTAATGTAAGTGGTAGTATTGGTCAAGGACTTCTGTACTTGCAAATTCAGCAAAATATGGTGCTTTGAGAGTAACATTGACACTTGGATTTCATAATTCTGTCTCATTTTTATTCAGTAGTACTTTTTCTATTTTATATTTAAAAAAAAAAAACCCTGTTTATCTCTCCTGTTCCATCAGTTGGCGTTGTTCCTAAACCTGATTTAGGTTTGATAGAACTAAGTTCATGTTTTGTTTTAGACGCTGGTACCCAGATGAATTTGAAAATGCACCAAAGAAGAAATTTTCCCATAGGTAAGTAGTACCCACATTTACTATTTGAATAAATGCATTAGAGCAAGTTTGTTTGTTTGTTTAAAATGTTGCCTCTTTAATCAGTTCAAACAATACTGATGTAATACTTAAGGGCGGCACGGTGGTGCAGCGGTGGAGTTGCTGCCTTACAGCGAATGCAGCAGCGGTGACCCGGGTTCGATCCTGACTACGGGTGCTGTCTGTACGGAGTTTGTACGTTCTCCCCGTGACCTGCGTGGTTGTTCTCCGAGATCTTCGGTTTCCTAGGTTAATTGGCTTGGTAAGTGTAAAAAAACAAAAAAACAAATTGGCCCTAGTGGGTATAGGATAGTGTTAATGTGCAGGGATCGCTTGTCAGCACGGACTTTATTTTTGCTTTCTGAAACTATTTAAAGGTTTGGGAGCTGGACAAATTCATTCCACTGCTTTTATATTATAATGTATTGTGAATTTTGGATAATCATGGTTATCTTTGCTCTGTGATATTATGGTTTTTGCTTTATTTTGCAGGAAGGCAGAGTCAAGATAACATAATTGGGGCATTGAGTGTAAAAAGATGAAATTAATAATGTAATGGAAGGGCTGTGCTTAGCTGAGTGCAGAAATGATGGGAGGGAAAAGGGGGAATATGATAACTGCCTAGAATGTGATGGCTTTTTAGTTAAAGTAAATTTTCAAAAGTTGAAAGTACCAATCTTGTGTAATCTTGAGTTTTTGGAATTTAGATTTTTTTGAAGCATATTACTTTTCTTTCAAGAACTCCCCTAAAATGTTATTACTACATTAACTAATTCTGGTTTAATCTTTCAGAGCGTTGGATGACATCCGTGAGAGCATCAAAGAGCTGCAATATTATAGGATGCATGTATTTAAAGAAAGCAAAGCAGAGGAGAAGAAAAGAAAAACACACTTCGAAAATGGTGATAAAACCAAGCGAGAGAGTCTGAATCAAGAGGCTAATAACTAAGAGACACAAACAGCTCTCCCAACTTATCTGAAATGTCCATTTGCCCAATACTTGCTTAAATATGCAATATGATTAGTGACAGATAAAAGCAACGACTAAACCTGCTTCTGTTTAGTCTTGTTTCAATTGTTTTTCTGAGCAATTGCTATGAAACCATAGTAATTAGCTCTTTTCTGTTTTAACTGGAACCTTTAACTTTTAGACGTTAGCAGTTGTATAATTTAGAACACTTGCTTTAAATTTGAACATTGCATAAATCTTGCATCAACTAATTTTCAGGGAGAGGTGGTATTTCGTTAAGCTACAAACTACAAAGAGTAGTGCATGCTCAGTGACTTAGGTTTTTTTTGGCTGATCCCAAGATGCTTTATTTTTTTAAATCATGTGTTGACCATGGATAAGGACATGTTCTGCTTACTGGAGCCTTTTACATTAATGGTTTCACTCGGCCTCAGCTTTGATATATGCCATGTAACTTAAAGAAAAAAACGTTAAATGTAAACCATTTTTATTCTGAATTAAACTCTGTAATAACAAATAGTGTATGTGGGCTTGACTATCACACTGACTATGTAAAAAAAATATACAACGAAAAACATGAACTATAAATTGTAAGATTTGTGTCCAACAGGTTGGGAAGCATTTTATGTTGCTGTTTCAGCTTAATGACCTTTTGTCAGAAGCAATATTACTTAATTATGAACTAACCTCTTGTGGACAAATATATCAATATTTTTAAGATAAATACAAGGTACATGAATCTTTTGGGAAACATTTTATTAAAGGATTTGGAAGTGGGTGGAAAGTATCATTTGAGAGAATATGACCCCATAATAGCATGTCTATTTTTCAATGTGGCCACTGGTGTGAAAGCACTATAGTGCAACTAGTTTCCTAATTTAGTGGCAGTTAGTTGGAAATTAATTGTATCAACGCATGTGAATGGAATGATTTAAGCAATTTAAGTGCCAAAACATTATCTTATCGGTAGGCCAATAATAAAATGATGTACTGAGGCGTGAAAGATAAGTACTTTCACTACTAAAACTCTATCTCTTGTGGTTGATGCAGTGAAAAATGGATGAAATATTTTGGGTTTGTTCTCCCACTTCTATTTTAGTTTCATACTTTATTCTCGCATGTACGAATTTCTTAAACTATTGCAATAGTTGGAATTTCCCTCAGCAAGCCCGAAAACTGGAGAAAGAACAAAGGGAATGGTGATCTGCACAAGTTTTAAACCTATGCAATTTTTATTTATAAGCTCTGTTGCAAAATTACATTTTAAAAGGTTAATTTGACTCCAGCTTCCCACGGTCACGATCCACCATCAATAGGCAAAAGCTGCAATGAGGAGTAGATAGTATAACAAAATAGAATGTACTCTGCAAGCTGAAATTCCTTTAAAGTTGAGCAATGTTTTGGTTCCATAATGTCAAGGATTTTCGTTCATATCTCCCTTACAACAACATTGTGTTGATTAAATTAAATCATAAGACCACTTGTTATTTTAATTGAAGTTAAATTGAAATAACAAGTGGTCTTTTCAATTTAATTAACTTAAATTTTAAGTAATAAGCAGCTTTACATTTATATTGTTCATGCAATTTAATTGCAGACTAAGCAAAACATGCACAAATTTGATTTTTCAATATGTAGACCTTGGAATAGGCATCCATTTTTGAGAGTACAAACTGTATTTCCAAAGTATATTAGGAAATGTAGCTGTATTCTGTGTGGTTCTACAGTGGCAGGCCCTCCGTTTCCATGACGATGGCAGCCTGGCCCAGGGCCACAGGCTTCACTCGGCTCAGCGGCGCTCCTCGGGTGAAAGGAGCCTACGTTATATCTCCGAAGGCGAAGCTGCTTCTGCGAGGGACGGAGTAGGTGCAGGGACGTCGCCGCCCTCGGTGAGAGCGAAGTCGGCCCGAGCATCGGTTTTACTTGTTCAGGGCATGAAGGCCGCGGATTGTGGCTGCAAACTGTCAGCTCACAGATAAACAATTGAAGGAAATTAAATGTGAAATCGGCCCTCAGTGTTATGTTGCTGGCTGCCACGTCAGATCTGGGCAGTGCATGAAACCAGCAATGGGAGTTGTCCAAGTGTGACAGTACCTTTAAAACTGCGGTCTTCTGTTTTACTAAGTCGTTCTGCTTCGGCATTGCCAGAATGCTGCCTGGATTAGGGGGTATTTGGCTCAGGGAGACGTTGGACAGACTTGAATTGCTTCTCAGGAGTGTTGAGTTTGAGGAGCGTTGGACTTGATAGAAGTATATAACATTCTGAGAGGCACAGATTGAGGAGACAGGATCTTTTCCCCAGCATGGAAAATATCAAATACAGGAAGGCATAGCTTGAAGGTGAGAGGAGCAAAGTTTAAAGGAGATGAGCAGGGCATTTTTTTTACACAGAGAATGGTGGGTGCACTGGAATGTACTAGCAGGCGTGGCAGCACATTTTAGGGTGGCATATTGGCTCAGCAGTAGAGTTGATGCCTTATGGCGTCACAGACCCTCGTGCTGTCTGTACAGGGTACACGAAAATGCTAGAGAAACTCAGCGGGTGCAGCAGCATCTATGGAGCGAAGGAGATCGGTAACGTTTCGGGCCGAAACCCTTCTTCAGACTTCACGCTGTCTGTACAGAGTTTGTACGTTCTCCCTGTGACTGCTTTGGTTTTCTCTGGGTGTGCTGGTTTCCTCCCACATTCCAAAGATGAAAAGATGTACTGGTTTGTAGGTTAATTGGCTATGTAAAAAAATTGTAGATGGTCCCTGGTGTTTAGGATGGTGTTGGTGTACGGGGTGATCGCTGGCTGGCTCGGACTAGGGTTGAAGGATCAGTTTCTGCACTAAAGTCTAAAGAGTGGTGCTGGAGGCAGATAGGGTAGTGGTGTTTTAAGAAGCGTTTAGATAGACACATGGATATGCTGGGAACTGAGGAGTATGGATAATGTGTAGACAGATGAGATTAGTTTATCTAGGCATGATATTTGGCACAAACATTGTGGGCTAAAGGGCCTGTTCCTGTGCTGTTCTATGTTCAGTGCAGACATGTGGTGTCATAGGGATATTTCTCTTTTGCAGTCAATGGCTTTTGGATCAAGTTTTCATTTGGATATCGGAGGGAGCTAAAATTAACTTCCAGCTGGGATTAAAGTGTAATTTTGTTTCTGCATTTAATGCATGTTCTGCAAAAAAAATGTGGGATTATCCCTGAGTAATACTTTGATACTTCAGTGGAGTCACATTCTTGAGGCTGAACAACTAAAGCCGGGCAACCTCTGTGAGAAAATCTATTCCTTTTCAGAAACCGCTTAACATACTGAGTATGACCTTGACCCTGATTTGAGCATTTAAAACTAACTTGCCTTAAACAGTATAAAATCTGAAGGTGAATAAGAAGACCATCTTAAGTTTGAACCATATTATGATGTTCTGGTATTTTCAGTCTCAGAAAGATACAGCATAAAACGGGTCCCTCAGCTAATCAAGTTGTGCTGATCATCAACCATCTGTTTGCATTAGATAATCCTGCATTAATTCAATTTATTTTCTTTCCGCATTCACTGCAAGGCAGGAAAGGGGTACTGATTGGGGATGATCAGCCATGATCACATTGAATGGCGGTGCTGGCTTGAAGGGCCAAATGGCCTACTCCTGCACCTATTGTCTTTTGCCTATATTTTACTACTCACTGACACATTATGAGTGATGTACAGTGACCAATTAACATACTAACTAGCACATCTTGTGATATGATAGGAAACTGGAGCACCCAAACAAAACACTCAGTCACAATTGGAATATGCTAACTCCACACATAATACCAAAGGTCAAGATTTATCCCTGGTCACTGTGAAAAGGTAGGTCTATGAGATGTGGTGCCCAACAGCATTCAGTCTACGCTGACAACACCATCACATTTTAAAGTGGTGCGTTTTAGTTATAAACATCCCATCCCAATTTACCTTTCATATTGGGATAAATTTAAAGTGGCAAATGAACCACATGCTGGTTCAAGCAGAGGAAAGCCACAAGCTAGGACTGGCAAACTGCATACAGACAGTACTGGAGGTCAGGATTTTGATTGAGATTCTGATTAGTTCATTGCTCCATGCACCAGGGGTCATAGAAACATAGAAATTAGGTGCATGAGTAGGCCATTCGGCCCTTCGAGCCTGCACCGCCATTCAATATGATCATGGCTGATCATCCAACTCGGTATCCTGTACCTGCCTTCTCTCCATACCCCCTGATCCCTTTAGCCACAAGGGCCACATCTAACTCCCTCTTAAATATAGCCAATGAACTGGCCTCAACTACCTTCTGTGGCAGAGAATTCCAGAGATTCACCATTCTGTGTGAAAAATGTTTTTCTCATCTCAGTCCTAAAAGATTTCCCCCTTATCCTTAAACTGTGACCCCTAGTTCTGGACTTCCCCAACATCGGGAACAATCTTCCTGCATCTAGCCTGTCCAACCCCCTACGAATTTTGTAAGATTCTATAAAATCCCCCCTCAATCTTCTAAATTCTAGCGAGTACAAGCCGAGTCTATCCAGTCTTTCTTCATATGAAAGTCCTGACATCCCAGGAACAGCCTGGTGAATCTTCTCTGTACTCCCTCTATGGCAAGAATGTCTTTTCTCAGATTAGGAGACCAAAACTGTACGCAATACTCCAGGTGTGGTCTCATCAAGACCCTGTACAACTGCAGTAGAACCTCCCTGCTCCTATACTCAAACCCTTTTGCTATGAATGCTAACATACCATTCGCTTTCTTCACTACCTGCTGCACCTGCATGCCTACTTTCAATGTGTTCAAGAAGGAACTGCCGATGCTGGAAGATCGAAAGTACACAAAATTGCCAGCAATTTTGTGTACCGTACCTGCCTACTTTCAATGACTGGTGTACCATTGATGGAAACATTTATGTAACTATTTCCTTGTGTATTCTATCTGTGTCTGCACAAGATTGTTTACCAAAACTGCCTAGGGCACAAGTAATTGACAGGTCTCGGAGATTAAGAGTCACAGAACTTGCAGAACGGCTAATCTTGCTCCAGTGTAACTTTCCACAGCTAAATGTTATTTCCTTTGAATTCTGAGTGTCCTTGTTGATTACCATTTGTCTGGATGCTTTTTTGTCTAAATCAATGTATAAAAGAGATGGTTTTCAGCATTAGCTCAGAGAGGACTCCCACAGACACTTGGGCTCTGTGTGACTCTCTCTCTCACAATAAAGTTCGTTCAGTTTCTACCTCCGTTTTTGTAATAGTCTTTGTTGGAAAATTTCTAACAACCATGACACCCAGGTCTCGTTGCATCTCCCCTTTTCCTAACCGGCCACCATTCAGATAATAGTCTAGTTTCCTGGATAACCTCACATTTATCCACATTAAACTGCATCTGCCATGCATTTGCCTACTCACCCAGCCTATCCAAGTCACCTTGCAGCATCCTAGCATCCTCCTCACAGCTAAAGCTGCCCCCCAGCTTCGTGTCATCCGCAAACTTGGAGATGTTGCATTCAATTATCTTGCCCAAATTATTAATATATATTGTAAATAGCTGGGGTCCCAGCACTGAACCTTGCGGTACCCCACTAGTCACTGCCTGCCATTGTGAAAAGGACCCGTTTACTCCTACTCTTTGCTTCCTGTCTGCCACATCAATCCACATCACTCTATCCACATCAATACTGAACCCCCAATACCGTGTGCTTTAAGTTTGTATACTAATCTCTTATGTGGGACCTTGTCGAAAGCCTTCTGAAAGTCCAGATATAACACATCCACTGGTTCTCCCTTATCCACTCTACTAGTTACATCCTCGAAAAATTCTATAAGATTCGTCAGACATGATTTACCTTTCATAAATCCATGCTGACTTTGCCCAATGATTTCACCACTTTTCAAATGTGCTGCTATCCCATCTTTAATAACTGACTTTAGCAGTTTCCCCACTACCGATGTTAGACTAACTGGTCTGTAATTCCCTGTTTTCTCTCTCCCTCCCTTTTAAAAAGTGGGGTTGCATTAGCTACCCTCCAATCCTCAGGAACTACTCCAGAATCTAAAGCGTTTTGAAATATTATCACTAATGCATGCACTATTTCTGCGGCTACTTCCTTAAGTACTCTGGGATGCAGCCTATCTGGCCCTTGGGATTTATCGGCCTTTAATCCATTCAATTCATTATGAATTGATGGAATTTCTTGTTCACATGAAGCTCTCAAGATTGAAACTGGCTCACAGGAGCTTTGAGGCAGCAGCTCTGCTTGCTGCACCACTGTGTTACCCTTACTTTTGTGACGTTTTACTAAAGAACTGATATATATCAGGCTTCTTGATTACATTCCCGAATAGCATAGATCCAGGTTTGTGATTATGTCGATTTGGTCTCCATTTTAGCTTCCTCCAATTCCCACCACCAAACAATTACCAACACATGTCACTAGGTTAATCCTATTATATGTGCTTTTAAAAGGTCCAAAGTGCTGGAGAACAAGTCAGGCAGTCTCTCTGGAGGATTGGGATTGGTGACGTTTCGAGTTGGGACTCTTCTTCAGAACCGACTTGAATTGTCACTCATCCATGTTCTTCAGAGAAGCTGCCTGACCCGCTGAATTACTCCAACACTTTTATTGCCAACCAGCATCTGCGCTTCCTTATGTTTCCATGTGCTTTTCGCTTTTTCTCATTTTGTAAGTAATATCAGCCAAATACTTGCTGGAATTTCATACGTTAACATGCATTGATACTTCACGGTGCAGAATATCTCCCCCAAGTGATAAAACCAAATTACCCAGACATGATCGAACCTTCACAATTAAAATTTGCTAATTAGTGATTACTTTTTTTAAGTAAAGTCTCCTGTGGATTAACTAATTGTGAATTATAAATCCAATAAGTAGAACATTCTAGGTATAACTGCTATGAAATTCACTAGGCACTAATAGTCGCCTCGGCGCAGAGGGAGAATAAGAAGGGAAGAGACGAAGACTTAAGACTTTTGCCTTCCATCACAGTGAGGAGGTGCCTGGTGAACTCACTATGGTGGATGTTAATTTGTGTCATTTTTAATATATGTAGGACTGCAAGGCAACAAAATTTTGTTCAGACTGCAAGGTCTGAATGACAATAAAGGCTACTTTTACTTTGATAGCAGTCTTTGCATTAGAATTTAAATAATAAAATTTTTCTGGTGACGAAATAATTCAATCAGAAAATGCAATTTTCAAATGGATTATTAGTTTACGTTATGAACTTCCAGTTATAGTATATTGTATCTTTTGGGAAGATGGTCACAAAAAGCTGGACAGGCAGGATCTCTGGACAGAAGGAATGGGTGACTTTTCCAGTCGAGATACTTCTTCAGCCCTTATGTTTCCTTACCTCAACAGAGAATGAAACATGTCTTCGCCCTCTATTGTGTCATTAAGCTGGGGAGAAATGAAAGTTGAGGGCAGTGACACTTTATACAAGGATTGTAAAGTCTGGCCAGGAGGGAAACGAACATGGGACTGGCGAGAGACAGGAACTCAGGTGAGCAGAAATGTCATAATTGCATAAACAATTGTAACCAGCAAAATGCAGTTTAAAATAGCAGCATTCACATGTCGTCTGTTGGCAGAGAACACAAAATAATTTTGTTTTACACTTGAGTAGAATTTCATTGCGAACAGTGTGCTAAAAACAAGCTTATTAATGCCCATATATGTTTTGCAACATTTTCAATTAAAACAGTTATGTTAAATTCAAGGTCTTGCACCTGATATTGCCTTTAGTCCTTTACTATAATGTCACCTCATTGCCAGACATTTGTTTAACCTTTTGCTGCTACCCTCTGGAATTGCTTCCCAACCACCTTCTTCCTTGCTTTCAGAAATCTTTTTTGCTCAACCTATTTCTCAACTCTCCTCTGGTTTCCATTTTACCTGATGTTCCCTTTCATATTCAGTCTCTAGTATTCTGATATCTCTGATACAATATTATGTAAATGGTTAAAGTGCACTTGAGTGTTCTTTAGTTATTTTCTGATGGCTTTTGTTTAGAAGACTTTAACTGTTCTTCTGAATGTATTAAAGGAAGTATCAAACAGAAAGAGGAGCACATGGTAAGAATTACCCCAATTATACATTCACTCAGCAGCTTTAGACCATTCTCATTGAATCTGGCATCCATGAAAGTGAAAAGATATTCACCTGCAATCTGCCATACACACTGACTCTGGAGTGGCCTGGCTTCCCAGTTTGACAATCTTCAGCACTGAAACAATATTAACTAATATCATATTAATATTATACAATATTTCAACAGGGCCTCTAAGATGACATCACTCACAGCACCAATATTCTTATTTGTCACAAAGTGCTGCAGTAACTCAGAGGGACATTCAGCATCTCTGGAGAAAAGGAATTGGTGACGTTTCAGATGAAGACCTTTCTTCAGACTCATTTGTGTTCTGAAGAAGGGACTCGACCTGAAATGTCACCCATTCCTTCCCTCCAGAGATGCCGCCTGTCCTGCCGAGTTACTCCAGCATTTTGTGTCTATCTTCAGTGTAAACCAGCATCTGCGATCCTTTCTACACATTCCTATTTGTCAAGTAGAGTGAATTTGATAGAAAGAAAAAGATTATTCATAACTAAAGTGATTTATTTTAATGACACTAGAGCTCGTCTCCTAAATGTTCCCATGTTCTTGCAGCATCGTCCTGGAGTTCAGCCAGCTGATGTTAATGAAATTGTAAATAAAGGTATCCAAACACTTGTCATTGGAAGGGGGATGGAAAAGGCATTACAAGTAAGTACATTTTCCTTGTTGAACAAAATAAATTGTCAAGCTGCACATGTTTGTGGTTTTTAAATCCTTTTTCGTTTTTTGAAATCCATTGTCTGTATTCAATCAACTCAATAGACCATTTTTAGTTTTGGTGATATGTTTATCATTTATGTATTGACCATACATATTGAAAGAAAAATCTAGCTAACTACCAAGTCTTAATATTTCCCTAACAATCATGAAACTGATGGTGGCAATTAGCAATCTCAAACAACCAGAGTAAAACAATGTTGATCTACACAAAATATGTTATTGTTCCATTAAAAACAAAATTCCCACATGACATTCTCTGGGGAGCCACTATGTAGTTGCTTGGATCAACCTGTAGATAGCAAGTGTTTATAGATTTAAACTGAATTATGAAAGGGTGTGTGCAAACTGTCATACTCGTGCATCTTTACCCGATCCTCCCTTTGCTCCACCTTACCCATTTTCTAGTATCAGAGTATTCACTGACAGCTGTGCATCAGCCAATTAGATAGAGACGAGGTACAGCAATTGTTATTGTACAGCAAAATTAATTTACTGGAAACAATATATCATGTGCCTGGTAATCATTTCCAAGAACATATAGGTAATTTATCCAGAAAACTGCACAGTTCAGTCATGAATGATGGACATAACATTAATATCCAGAACTGTGGTCAGTAAGCTTGATTGACAGGGGAATTACCTAATGATTTCTCCTTTGGCAGGTCATAATGTTATCATTGAATAGTGGCTCCTTTGACATCAGCAATTAGTGGATTTGAGTCCCACCCACATAGTTGCATAATCTGGACAGACATTTCAGTATGGTACAAGGGAATGCAACATTGTCAATTGCCATCTTAGATGAGGATGATATCTTGGACCAAGGCCTGCCTGTGTGTAGATTTTGATAAAACAAATGATCTCAAGATGTGATGAGGGACTATGAATACATTTTAACTTTTTAATCAAATTAAATGAAACTGTGGTATCTTGTGACTCTTTTGACTTTTTGAATAGTGTTATTCGAAATTAATCCTTTAAGCATCAATGTGTTTTTCTTTTTTTGTATGAATATCAAATGTCATATTTTACACATCAGATCCACATTTAGATTTGACCTAGTGTGGTAATGAGTGTACATTTTAACAGATGCCTTTACTGAATCTAATTTACTGTGTGGGTTGCAGGTGCCTGAGGAGACATTGGCTTTCATCAGAAGTAAGGGCATTCATGCCTTAGTTCTGCAAACGGAAAAAGCTGTGGCACAGTATAATAAATTGGTGAAAGAGGGGGTTGCTGTTGGAGGAATCTTCCATTCAACCTGCTAAAGTATCCTGTTATTACACTTCATGTCTTGATTTTACCAAAGGAGAATAACTCACTTTGCTTGGTTGCCAAGGTTAAGCATTCCGTTGTAATTTTTTTAATGCAAGATGAAAAATTGATTACATATGTGGACTGAAAAACTAAAACAGATACTGGTATTTCTATGACAACCTGATAGTTTCATTCCTAGGAAACCTTGTGTTTAAAAAAAAAGAATATTGTCATTAGGGAAAAGGTTAGGGCCTGAAGAGTGCCAGACTTGTAATAACAAAGTTAATTTAAAAAAAAAGTCTTATTAATAGCTACAAATGTATTATTTGTTACTAAAAATATAAAAAGGCTGAATGTAGCGTTGTCTAATTGCACAATAGAAATGATTGTCAATTTCCCAGTGACCACCTACGGTGAATTCTTTTTTTAAAAGACAATGGTGGCTTATTTCTGCCAGGAGGGAGAGGTTACATGAAAAGTTTTTTTCCCCCAAGACTTTTTTTCAGGTCAGCTTTTGATTCGGCTTGTTATTTTCCAAAGTAATTTTGAAGTAGTTCTCTAATTCCCGTTAGAAATTGTCTTATAACCAAATTGGTCAGCATAATACAAACAATTTCCCCTGATATTCAATTTGCATTATTAAAACATATGCTGGACCATAACTAGCTATACTAAAAGATGGTTGGACATTTCATGCAGTCAGTATTTCATAACTTCCACTTCAAAGATTATTTAAACTGTAATAAAGCATTATGTAATTTCTATTTTCGATTTGAATGGCTAATAAACATTCCATGTTGTTTGCTGCTTAAACATGCGTTAAATACTGTTCTATCACATCTAGTCACTTCGCATGTGTTGGATTATAATCAGTACTAGAAATTTGGGACTTCTTCAATATATCTCAACGTACAGAGATGTAGATTTAGTTTTAAAATGGACAATTCCGCAAATAGACTCTTCATTACTAACATAACCAAATGACCTACATTTCTTTCCTGCATCCCACTGCTAATTTGAAAGTCAATGGATCAACTATTTGCTAACTGCCTTCATTGGTAAACACCAGCTGTGGCCTGGGTAGTGAGTTTGACAAAATAATTTACAAGAATTCTGAAGTATCGAGGCTGGAATAAGGACTCGGATAGTAATTATCAACTGATAAATTTGACAAAAATCTTGCATGAAACATTACCTAAATGAAGTCAAATATGATCTTCACAATAATCTCATCATATAGCTATATATATATATACACATACCATCCCACAACCAAATTATAAGTAATAACACTCAAAGTATGATAGTCTAAATCATTCACAAATAGGGATGTTACAAAATCCTTTGCATTACAATTATGCCCATTTAAGTTATTTTACATTTCTTCAACTATACTCCAGTCATAAATGGTTCAACAGCTAACAAGAGGAAAATACTTCAATAATATCCTCATCTTCAACATTGCCCAAGTCTTGGAAATTAGTATCAAAATGAAAACATTTGCAAACCAACTTTAAGAAATTGACCCCTGCTGTCTATATGAGACATGTACCTCCTTTCGAAGCTGAATACGAAAAACTGTGAATACTGTTAATCTTAAATATAAGCACAAAATGCCCAGTTTAACATGTTTGATATCTAACTCTTCCTATGAAAGATAATAAACCTGAAACTTTGACGATGTTTCTTTTCCCATAGATGTTTCGTAACCTGTTGAATTTTTCCAGCATCTCTGTTTATATTCCTAATTAACACTTCTTTGTCTCTTTCCTGTAATGCCTGCCATGCTTGAACGTTCCCATTGCAGCCTGACCTGCTTATATAACATTCAAGCAGTGGGAGTGAAAATGTTATCAGCGCCACTGAAAATGTTAACAGTATCCAATGTAAACTCTTCTAGTTCTTTTGAAAGCTAGCTCACTATGAGATAAATTCCAGATGTTCCAGCTGTACACATGTCATTTCCACCTGGTGACTGTTTCAAGAACAGTCTGGAGTGCGAGTCTTGGGATGGCATTTTCTATTTCTTCACGACTTGCTGATTCAAGTCATCATGCCTATGTCAGCTCTCAGAGCAATCCCAACAATTCATTCCCCTGTAACTCACACAATCATTAATTTCTCCTGCCATACAATCACAATTTACTCTGTGCAATTTACTGTGAACCAGTAACCTACCAACCAGAACATCTTTATTATGGGGAAGGATACCAAAGCAATCAAGAGAAATTCACATAGTCACAGTGAGAATGTACAATGAGCCAAAGCAGATGGCAGCAGAGGTCAGAATGAAACCTGGGTGTCTGAATCGCTGTGACAACCATATTACCCATTGCAGCACCATGCAACCTTTCAGCTGTTTCGGTATGAGGGTGGAGGAGAAGGTAAGGAGATGGTGGTTGGCACGGTGTTGATGATGATAGTAATGTTACTAAATCCAGTTATGTTCTTACCATCTTCTATTACATCCAGAAGTAAGGAATGTAAAACTCCTGCTTACCTGAGGTATTAAAGTTAGCTGTTATACATGGAGTCACTCAGCTGAAATCGGCAATCATAATGCTGACCAAATATTGAATAATCATAGACAACCATAGACCTTCAGAAAGCTATTGCTCTTTCGATGTTTCTATTTATGCATATTAATGATGTTTCGTCCCCCAGTGCTGAAGATTTAAAACAAAACTATAGAGAAGCAAGATGATTGGCCTTTTTTTTTAATTTTATGGAGATTACTTACAACATCCAAAACAGAACATGTTGTGGTAAATTACAAAAATATACATTTACACTTGAAATAAGAAACTTTAATTTGTGTTGCATTTTGCAGGAACAGTGTTCTTACTTTCATGTCATACTATGCATTGAGATGTGAGCAAGCATTGTGTATGACAGTTTAAAGATGATCCCTTAAAGGTTGGAGTCTCTTTAATTTTTCTAATGAAGCATCTTTAAGGAGAAAACTTCAAACAGAACTATAAAAGGAAACATTATACCACAGTCCAAGAATTACAGCATTTTCGTTATCCCTTTTAACATTTAGCACTACAGGTGCACAACCTTTTATCCGGTGTTCCAGAAACCGAAAAGCTCCGAAAACCGGCCATTTTTTCCAGATGTCGTCTGTGCACCAAAGCTCGCGTTTGGCGCCAAACCTGACCCAAAACGACCCACGGTCAACCCAGGTCTGTACTACTGTAGCGGCTGCCTCCTCCCTGGAGACCGGGGAGTCGTCAATAGCTGTAATTAAGTCCATGCTGTGAAGGCCATCTTTGACACCATGTCTGCTTCAAGCACTCTTAATAGGTTATTGTAGTTTTAAAATGCCAATGGTAGTTGTTACTTTGGTACATGAGAAGCTATTAGTTACTGGAGGAATCTGCGCTTGGAAGTTGATTCCTTATATAGAAAATAACTTCACTTTTAATTCTAGTCTGAATCATGGAAATATCCAATCTGTAAAGTATGTTTTAGCTGAACTTAAACATCTGTAAATCATTGCTTAAATGTTAGTCAGTTAGTTTGGAGGGCTTTTATGTGAAGGGGGGTGAAGGGGTAAACTTTAATTCTTAGTCCCCTACCTGGTCGGAGAGGCGGGGAGCGGTCAATGCCTTACCGGGTCGCCATGCAGTAAGCTCCGCAGCGCTGTGGCCGGTGGGGCTGCGGGCGGCGCCAGTTGTAGCTCCGACCCCGGCAACTCTACCCCTGGCTGCGAGGCGCTCCAAATCCAGCGCGGCCCGCGGCCGGACGCCCCAGCTCCGCGAATGTCGGGAGTCGGCGACGTCGCAGCGCTGGGATACCAGCGGGGTGCGGGCAATGCCTTACCGGGTCGCCGTGCGGCAAGCTCCGGAGCGCTGTGGCCGCCGACACACAACATCGCGGAGCGTCGCTGGATTTGGAGCCGCGCAGCCAGGGGTAGAGTTGCCGGGGTCGGAGCTCCAACCGGCGCCGCCCGCGGCTGGACGGAGCCCCCAGCTCCGCGGCTCCAAATCCAGCGACGCTCCGCGAATGTTGGAAGAAGGCGGCCACAGCGTTCCGGAGCTTGCCGCACGGCGACCCGGTAAGGCATTGCCCGCGCTGGTATGCGACGCCGCCGACTCCCGACATTCCCGGAGCTGGGACGTCCGGCCGCGGGCCGCGCTGGATTTGGAGCGCCTCGCAGCCAGGGGTAGAGTTGCCGGGGTCGGAGCCACAACCGGCGCCGCCCGCGGCCGGACGGACGGAGCCCCCAGCTCCGCGAGGTTGGGAGTCGCCGACCAGGTAGGTAGGGGACTAAGAATTAAAGTTTCCCCCTTCACCCCTACACCACCACCACCACATAAAATCCCTCCAAACTAACTGGCTAACATTTATGCAATGATTCTCCCGGTCTCCGGGGAGGAGGCAGCTGCTCCAGACTTTTCAAGCCGCCCGCGCTACCTACCTAATCTACGCTAAAAATCTTCCATTCTGAAATCCGAAAATGTCCGAAATCCGACAAGTGTCTGGTCCCAAGGCTTTCGGATAAAAGGTTGTGCACCTGTATTTAATTTTGATAAGAAAATTTAAGCTCCATTCATTCTACCCACAATTTCTCTATTCTTTCCATATATGACTATTAGTTAGGACTGAATCACAGCTTATTTTGCAGCATGAAATGTTATGGTTTCCTATTTATTTTTGTATCTAACCAAATAAAACATGTAGAGCATCCACTGAATGTTAAAGTGGTTTACTTTGACTAATACTCAAGTTATATTTATAATGCTTTATTTAGGCACATATTCTAAAAATAGCAGATTAATAGAATGTCCTGAACCAAAGAATATTAGTACACCATTCACAGGGATTTGCACAAGAAAGGTTGGGGGGGGAGCAAGGGCATGGGCCTAACTTAGTAATCATACAAAAATATTGTATAAATGCAAGGTGTTAGATGCACATGCATGTTTTCCCATTACATTAAGAATGCATGTGCATGATCCTCCAAAAGCTGATATATTTAAATTCATGTGTAGGAAGGAACTGCAGATGCTTTTTTAAACCGAAGACAGACACAAAATGCTGGAGTAACTCAGAGGGACAGGCAGCATCTCTGGAGAGAAGGAATGGGTGATGTTTCGGGTCGAGACCCTTCTTCAGACTCGCCCATTCCTCTCCAGAGATTCTGCCTGAGTTACTACAGCATTTTGTGTCTATATGTCTATATTTAAGTTCCTGACTGATCAGTCTGAAGAAGGGTCACGACGTGAATCATCACCTATGTTCTCCAGAGATACTGCCTGACCCACTGAGTTACTCCAGCACTTTATGCCTATCTTTGTAAACCTATCTTGTTTCTCTATTTAAATTCCTGGTTCATTTATTTCCAGGATTTTAGTTCCAATTATGCATTGCTTATGTCGTGTTCATTTTACAATAACTTGCATTTAATTGAACTAGAATCTCTGTTATCTTCAGGAATATCAACTACAGTTTACCTTGCCTCATTAGCACAGCCTTATGACATGGGTTTTATTTAATTATATTAAAGCCTCACTTGGTTCCACAGCTACAAGTGTTGAACTAATTGGCTACAAATTATAATATGTGGAAAGGTTTTTTATTATTTTCCCTTCATATGTGAATTTGCCGATCAAATTGTCATGCACAGTTGATGTGAGAGTTCAAAACCCTGCTGTAAAGTATTAATTATCAAAAGGATGACTGAAAGCAAAAAATAAAATATACATTACAAGCCTGTACCGTATTTAAAATCTGAAGTAATGTGCTCCTAAAGTATTTTTCAATGTGACACAAAGATAGGAATGTCCAAGAAAATAATTCAATATACATGCACAAAATAAAACATTAAAAAAAAATAGAGCAGGCCTATCCACAACTAAAACTAAAATATAGTTTGTTGTTTTAAATGGTGGGCTTTTTCACAGAATAGTCAATGAAGAACAGCCTTTGTTGATTTCTTTTCAGATGTTAACAGGCCCACAGTACATTACAATATTTCTGTTTTGATTTTAGATTTATCATTCACAGTTTTCATTTTTTATCTCTGCTGCTCAATTTTAAACTGCATAAATGCCTACTCCCTCATTTGTATACATTTTGAATCCAAGTGTAAACATGCTTCACATTAAATCTGCAGCAACAGTATCCTTGGTGTTATGAAAGTATTCTCAGCACCCTGATGCCTTACAGGTATTTTTTAAGTTTACTTATTTGATACCGTTTGGTGCTCTCAGTGGGGCTTGGATTGGTTTGGGGAAGGGGAGGCTGTTTGCTGTAGAACTATCAAGAATCTTCATTAAAAGAGGGAAGGAAATATTAAAGATTATCCAGTGTGCCTACCATTAGGTGAAAGACTAACGTAGGCCTACCAGCCCATTATCAAGCACTTCAGTAAAGGAAGAATTTTAAACAAGGGGAAAATAAAGTTGATATTCTAAAAGCTATCTTTTTTCACAGAATGTGGCAAGTTTCAGCTTATAGAGCTTGTAGTCATAAAACAAAAGCTAGAAATAAATTTGTAGTACATACAAAGAAAACCTCTTGCATGCCCTTTAGTTAACAGCGACTCTGACAACACTTGGAATAGGAAGTAGTGGATGGTTAAACAATGTGCTAGTTTGATTCTTCATGTTTATGAATTTGTTAAATTCAGATGGCAACCTGTTTAGGTATCATTTCTCATTTTAAAGATCACGACAGATAATTAACATCAATTTCTCGTTAAACTTTCAACTAAAAGATGTGCCAGTGTTACCTTTAAATTAAAACTGCAAAACAAATCACAGGTAACCACCAGATCAGAGATTAACATTGTTCAATTCCACAATTGATGAAATAAGGGCAAGGAGAACCAAGGGAATACGTTTTACTCTGCATCATCTCAGACACACAATAAATCTCCAACAGGTTTTTAACTGTGAATAATTTAACCAAACTAAAGACCACACTTACCCAATGGAATAAGACTGGGCACAGTGACTTTTGTAACTCAGCTCAACTGAAGAAAATGCAACAGGACAAGGGATTCTATTTAAACGTTAACAATCGCTGCATTCAGACTTCCTCTCATTAATAACATAATCAACAGACACTGGCAGTTTTTAAAAGAAACAGTAAACAAACATTTGCAGACAAAAAATGAACATAAAGTTGACTAGCTATTTAAATACAAATGTAAAAAATGTTTTGCACAAAACAGTAAGCTTTCATGTCCCTTTTGAAAAGAAGTGTACACTCCCAAAATGTTGTGACATGTTCATACATGCAGATACCTCTTTTAAAAAAATCACTTAATCTGCTCGTATCTTTTTAATGCAAATGCATATGCATTTGATGTGATTTTTGAAAAACATTAAATGTAAAACTTTGTTTTGCATATTTCCCTTCTTAAATTATGTTACAAATAACATAGGCACACATCATTTTATTAAAAAAAAAACACCTTATAGCCTTTGTTCATTACTTTGTGACTCTTAGTAAGTGCCAAACATCTGCTTTGAAACATGTTCTCTCTGTGTGAATGATACAAGCACAGGGGTTTGTAACTATATTTGGCCCATGTCCCTGAATTTCAGTATACTGCACTATAATCACAAAGTTGGATAAACAAACTCCCTAACCCAACAGTCATGTGCTTCCCAGGTGCTTGCACACTAGTTTTAGTTAATTAACATTCCTCACTAGAAAGCCTACATTTCAAATATTTCCTTTCTACATTTGGCCCACTGAGTCACAGAGCAATCAATCCCATCCCATTCTTATTTCTCTTTAAACTACTCCCTTTCACCTGCAGTCTGATTCTTCTACCAGATTAATTTACCAACCACCATACTTTTGGGATATGAGAAAAAGCCAGAGCACTCGGGTAATATCTACAGAGAGAACATGCAAGCTCCACACAGTGGCATATGCAAGGATCAAACCTGGAATCCCAGTGTTATGAGGCAGCAACACCATCTGATGCATCAATGGGCCACCCAAGATTAATTCCTTAAGAATCAACCTATAATTGAAAAGTGTATAATATGGCTCATGCAGTTCTATTTTCCCTTCTGAATGTTTCTTGCACTATAATTAAACTAATATTACAGAATAACATTTGTAACAGTAATTGTGAAAAGAAGCCCATGCGTGGCTGGGCTTCTGAGAATGACCTAACTTGATGTCATCCCGATCGGAGTGAAGAGGCAAGCTAGATTGTATCTCCTTCAACAATGAATTAGATTGAAGGATTGTTAAATGAACAGTGAGAGATATATGGGAAGATTCATTGTAAAGCCTGGAACAAATTAAGAAACAAAGATAAAAAATGTGTAAAAAGAATGATACACCATAAGAAAGTGTATAAAAATAAATCTGAAATAAAATAATCTAAGTCAATTAAAACCTGAAGGAATGGGTCTCTAAAGTGTCAACAAATTCACAAGGTTGATTAGCAAGCAATTAGGCCAGCATGGTTGATTAGCAGTCAATAGCCACTTTATTGCACTGTTAAAATTTGGGGGAAACTTGTGAGAGTGATTAGAATGTGGAACCTATTACAAATGGAAAGATTGAACCTTAATGAATTCCAGGGTTCATGGGGTTCAAATCATAAATGATCATCCAAAGTGCATGACCACATAAAAGAATTACATCAAATTTACAGCACAGGAACAGGCTATTCAACTCAGCTGGTCTACAGAAGTTTATTTCCACCTGGATCTTATAAACTATCATCGAAGGTCATTGAACAGAAACATTAACTTCATATATGGTGCCTGACTGCTATTTTCAAAATGTTGTGTTTTTATTTCAGATCTCTAGTACAGGTATCTGCAAAAAATTGCTTTTGGCTTAAAAAATAAACTAGTGTTTCTTATTTAATTGTCCAGCACGCCCGCAGCAGTTAAAGTTCACGCAAATATCATGTGCCCATGCATGCACCCCTAAGGTGGATAAACATAATTTCACTTGAATATTTGTAATTTCAGAAAAAAATGCTTCCAAATTACCAATATCTTCCCATATCACGATTACTGATGATACCAATACAGACCAATGCTCTTCTATATGTATATTACATAAGTATTCATCTTGAAATTTGAAAAATATACCAAACTGCTTATTGCACATGACTAGTTTGATTGCCATTTTTCCTTTGTGTGTATGTTAGTACTAAATATGCACAGCCTAAAATTGCAAAGAAATCCTGTTATATGTAATGGAATGAGATGGACAAAAAGAATGCCCAATATTAATTCATGTGGAACTGACTATAAATATGATATAAAAAACATATTGGGAATAGGCTAACCACCGGGTTGATCTGGAATCTTCACACAGGAGGATCTTAGCAAAATTAAATCCATTTGCAGGCTGGAATAAAATAGAAGAGAAAGTAAAAACTTGGATTTCTGTGGTGCCTTTCATTGCCTCAGGTCCTTTGAAAATGCTTTACTGCCAACAAAGTACTTTTACATTGTAATGTCATCTGTAATGTAGGACATGCTGTAGACAATTTATGCATAACTAGCTCCCACTAAATGCAATGTGATAGTAACCAGATAAGCTGTTTTACAGTAATGTTGTCAGAGGAATAAATACTGCCCAGGACACCAGTGATAACTCTCCTGCTCTTCTTTTGAAATAGTATCGTGGTACCTTTTACAACCACCCGAGGTAAACTATTTTCAATAACACTTTAAAACATTGTGAGCATCACTTACCTAACACAGAACAACATTAAAATATCCCACAAACTAATAGAAGTTTTCATCAGATCCATATGGCATTCAGGCAAAATTAGAGGCCTAAATTAAGAATGTGCAAACTAGATTCATCTGTTCAAAAGATAGCTGGATTTTCTGGAGATCCAGTCAATAAATGAGATGATATCTGGTTTATGTAATTCCACCCAGCTTACTGAGCTTAATTTGCTCAAATCAACATCGGAAAAGTGGGTGAGGACATTTCACGCTTGACTGTTTTAAATTTAATAGGAGAAATTCATCTTTGGTTGCCAGCATTAAACCCCATTCAATACCAAACTTATTCCCAACCCATCATCCTGATCCATTAAAGTCAATAGAACCAAATATACACAGGTGGTTCATCTAGTGACTGCTTTATCATACTAGTTTAGATCAGGCATCCTAAGATCAATATCTCCACTAAATAGTGAAAGCTCCCGAATTACCCAGTAATTTGCCAACTAAACTGTATTCACACAGTCTGGAAAGCCCTGGACTGAGCCGGTATCATAACAGGGACAGCACCCAATCTTCTCATATGTGCCTGTGTAGGTCCATTTTTATTGGTCTTGACTTCCTCTGTTGTTGTGTAAGAAACCGGTCCTTTGTCTTCTTTGGTC
This sequence comes from Leucoraja erinaceus, assembly GCF_028641065.1. Taxonomy (NCBI): domain Eukaryota; kingdom Metazoa; phylum Chordata; class Chondrichthyes; order Rajiformes; family Rajidae; genus Leucoraja; species Leucoraja erinaceus. Next base: position 12,528,589 of record NC_073408.1, read on the forward strand.
GATGGTGTGCGAGGTTGCTGGGAATAAGGGGTACCATTTCGGATGGACTTAACTGAGCAGGATCCAGACTGTGTGCTTCCAGTGCCCACTGAGGATTGCGTGCTATTGAGCTTTGCCTTTGGTGCCTCTGCATCTTCCCTGTTGACACACAATGAAATAAAATAGCAAAGTAGAAAAATGCCAAATCTTTCCATTCCTCAATTAAAAAAATTGGTTGTTTCGAATATTTTACTTTATACCTTAATTTTCCATCTACATCACAATTTTAGTTTGCTCTCTTCAAAATGAAAATGAAATGAATGATACAACCATTTTTTTATCACCTGGTTGTGCGCTGTGATTACTGCAACATGATGAGCTATTTAATCTGTTTGATGACAGTTACCAGAGATCCCCTTTAGCTGATGCTGGAATCAAATTAATGTTGGAAAGTCCACGAAGGTAAGATCTTTGACAACAGTTTTCTCCGAGGTCAGCTTTGAGCATTATCACTTCCGAGCTGACTGTAAAACTCAGGCTGATGGAAGCAGAGATTCTATCCACTTCAATGGCACTTCCAAACTCAGTCATCTCTACCAACAAGAAGGACAAAAGCAGTCGATTTGCCTCCAAGTCACATACTAAATGAGCTAACTTGGAAATACATCCCTGATCCATCATTATCACTGGCGCTATATCCCAGAACTTACTATCCAAAATCACTGTGGGAGTACCTTCACCAGAAGGACTGCAGTGGTTCAAAGCAGCTCACCACCACTTTGCCAGGGAGGTGTAGCATAGGGGAGCTATGTTACCTTTATAAAAAAAGGGTTTATTCGAAGTTTTGAATGGAAAAATTACCACTTCAAATGTTGTCAATTGCCAGTCCCTAGACCCTGGCCTTTGCCCTTGGCCAATGTCCAGCATGATTGTGGGCATAGTCTATTGTTGGAAGTCTGGTTGCTAATGCATCTGTATGGCATCATGTAACACGTAGGTAAGAAGTTGCAGCACCCACAAAATACCTTTGACTCCCAATGAGGCTCCATCCAGGAGCACACCAGGTTGTCAAAGTTCTTGCTACTAAGGTATGTTTGTGAACATCAAAGGTATTCACAAACGGTCAAAGTCACTTGGGACCTGTTAAAAATTAAAATTTAAGATTAAAATACACACACAATATTTAAAATAATTAAAAGTATTTAAACAGACTTCATTCGTTCAAATAAAATAATCTTTCTAATTTTGCTTTCATCACCTTCCTCCCCAGTGTGGTGCACTATCAGAGCAGTACTATCAGTGTTTAAACAGTTGAGTGCTGAGGAACAATGGCAACAAATACCCAATGGCGATATGCACCAAACCAGGAGCTGCATACCTGCTCAAAACTCTCAAATGTTACTGCCACAATTGCTTCACAGCAGAATTGAAAAGTACCAAGAAGAAAAAACCTAAGCTACGCTTAGTAGCGCAGCAGCTGCTGAGAAGCGACCGGCTCATCAATGAAAATGTTCGTGTGGCACCATGACAGGATCAGGAGTCACAAGGATAAACAGTGTTTGAAATGTAAACATTGCACGAATCCAGACACTGGGGCTTTTTGAGGTTAGAATTAAGTCACAACTTTGGAATTCTGCACAGTAATGTCTCACTTCCCTACTTCAGAGGCCGGCAACAATATCCATGTTATTTAAAAATCTCAGGGATATCCTGAGTAAACCACAATGATCGCACACCTTGGTTGCACCATTATTGTTTGTTTTTTGTGTGTACGTATGTGATACACCTAGGTGTATGTGACCAATAAAATGATCTATATGCACTAGGGGGCGCCGTCCTGTGCGGTATGGCTGCCCAGCCTGCAGCTGTTAATTTTTCACTCTTTTTTTTTATTTTTAGTGAGTTTTAGTGTTTTGTTTTTGGAGTTCTAATCTTTTTTATGTGGGGGGTGGGAGGGAGGAAGGGGGAAACCCAGAACCTCGGCTTCGGCGGTGGCACAGCGCTGGAGCGCTATCGCGGAGCGGGCGATGCCTTGCCCGGGTCGCCGCGCTGGAGTTCCAGTGAGCTGAAGACCACCGAGAAAAACATCGCGGAGCTGCGGGTCTGTGGAGCGGCCAGCTGCGGGCGGCGGCGCCGAACTTAACATCGTGAGCCTGGGATCTTTCACTGAGATCGCCAGTGGTGAAGCTCCTTCCGGCGCGGCCTTGTTGGCTTCGGAAGCGGCTGTCTCCGGTAAGGGAAGCGGCCGTTCCAGGGTTCCCAGGCCGCTGAGAGGATTCTCCCGATGCCGGAGCACCATCACCCGGCGAGAACGGCCTGGAACATCGGGCCTCCATAAAGGCAACTGTGGAGGCCTCAATAGGCCTTACTATGGGTGGACATGTGATGGGGACTAGACTTTGTGCCTTCCCTCATAATGGGAACCATTGTGGGGGGATGTTTTTATGTTTAAATGTCTTTATTACTTATGTCTGTATTCTTTCTTTACCTGCTGCATTGGCAAGAAGCATTTCACTACACCTAGGTGTATGTGACCAATAAAATAACCTTTGAACCTTTGATCTACATGTGGGAAGGAACTGCAGATGCTGGTTTACTCCAGCGTTGTGTGTCTATCTTCTCTAGGCATGAAAGATACATCTTCTAGATGCGCCGGGACGCATCCTCAGTGATGTGAGCTGGGGTCATCGGGTGTTTCGGGTCTCACAACATCAGACACCCTCGCCCAGGAGACCCAGCCGGGGTTGATCAGGTCCCGACTTGCGTCTCAGCAGCAACCGCCCACGGATCAGCCCTCTTAATCCAAAGCCACCTAGTGGCTTTCTCTGCAGCTTCACTTGCGGGTTGAATGGCCCTCTTCTTTGCCAGCCCCGTAATGTCCAACTGGTTGAGGACTTTGCAGTGAGCGTCCTGCAAAGCCTCTACAGCTCATAGTATGTCATCCAGCCACCGTCCTGGCACATCTCCACCAGTTCCCGGTACTTTGCGCGTTTCCTCTCGTTATCCCTTTTTATATGCTCTTCCCAGGGCACTGTCGGCTCCAGAATGATCAGCTGTTTTGTCACTTTGGAGGTGATCATGTCTGGCCGAAGTGATGTTGCTGTGATGTGCTGTGGAAATTTCAACTGTTTGCCCAGATCGACGTGCAGCTGCCAGTCAGTGGCCGTGTAGAGGAGGCCCGTCCTTGTTTTTGGTTGTGGTCGAGGCTTCTCTCAAACACCTTGAGCACCTGGTCAAGGTGCCACCGATAGCAACCTTCCCCAAGGGACTTTGGGCAGCTGCTGAGGAGATATTCTAATGATCCTCTTCCAGAGCAAAGTGGGCAGGAAGGTGTCTTGCTCTTGCCCCAGACGTGGAGGTTTGCTGGGCTTGGTAGGGTATCGTAGACAGCTTGGACAAGGAACCGGATGCGCTGGAAGTCTGCCTGCATGATGTTTGACCAGGTAATCCTGCGCTGCGGTAT